>NC_135494.1:12500-106581 GCF_052094955.1 Ictidomys tridecemlineatus | reverse complement strand
GGGGCAGAGTCTGCAGGAGGGGGAGGGAAAGTCAGGAGGAGGAGGAGGAGGGGGCCTGGGAGATGGGTGGGGTCTGGAAAAGAGGCAGGGTCTTAAAGAGGAGGAGGGTTGGGCTGGGGTTATGGCTCCGTGGTAGAGCGATTGCCTAGCATGTGTGAGGCACTGGGTTCAAACCTTATCACCACATAAAAATAAATAAACAAAATAAAGGCATTGTGTCCATGTGAAAAACAAAAATTTTAAAAGAGAGAGAGAGAGAGAGAGAGAGAGAGAGAGAGAGAGAGAGAGAGAGAGAGAGAGAGGAAGGTGAGGTCTGCAGGAGAAGCAGGACAGAAAGAAGGGAAAGATCTGGAAGAGAGACAGGGTCTGAAGGAGGGGGAGAATGAGTCACAAGGGGGCAGGGCTTGGCAGATGGGTGGGACCTGAGGGAGGGACAGGCCCTAGAATGTGAGTAAGACATAGAGGAGAGGCAGGGTAGGAAGGAGGGGGAAGGTGGCTCGGGAGGCAAGGCATGGCCGAAGAATATAGGTGGGGCCTGGAGAAGAGGCAGGGTCTGGAGGGGGAAGCCTTAGCAAGAGGGTCCTGGAGGGGTGGCTTCTTGCTAACTAAACTCTCCACCAAAAGAAAAATGTGTGGCTGGGGTAGCTCAGTGGTAGAGTGCTTGCCTAGCATGTGTGAGGCACTGGGTTTGATCCTCAGAACCACATAAAAATAAATAAACTAAATGTATTGTGCCCTTCTATAACTAAAAAAAATTTTAAACAAAACTAAGCAAAGATTAAAGAATAAAAATGTGGTTCATTATTAAAAATACAGGGGATGTATTTTTAGTAAATTTTGGCTTTGTTAGAAGTATATTTAAACCTAAGCGGTTCAGAAGGCTAAGGCAGAAGGATCTTGAGTTCAAAACCAGCCTCAGCAAAAGCAAGGCAGGAAGCAACTCAGTGAAACCCTGTCTATAATACAAAATAGGGCTGCCCCACACCAGGCATCTCCCTCAGGCTGCTCTGAGGAGAATGGAACCCCGGGCGTCCCTAGAGACACGACCCACGAGGCTCCTCACACCAGAAGGCTTCTTCAGCCACTCTGAAGAGAAGGGAACCCTGGGCGTCACTAGAGACGTGACCCAAGAGAGTCCCCACACTGGCGTCTCCTCCAGACCGCTCTGAGGAGAAGGGAACCCAGGCCTACTTAGAGACATGACCTGTGAGGGTCCCCAACCCTGGCATCTCCCTCAGGAAACCCTGGAAACCACATGAGGGTCCCCAATACAGGCGTCCCCCTCAGGCTGCTCTGAAGACAAAGGAACCCCAGGCATTCCTAGAGCCATGACTCACGAAGTCTCTAAGAAGTCTCTAAGCCAAAAGTCCGCTGAGGCTGCTCTGAGGAGAATGGAGCTCCGGGAGTCCCTGGAGGCATGACCCACGAGAGTCCCGAACCTGGGTGTCTCTCACAATCTGCTCTGGGAAGGGAGCTCTGCCCCTCTCTGTGGAGTGACCCAACACTCCAGTGAGCTGGGGCTCTCCCGGGTTGGTCCTGAGGGGAAAGCCAGCTCTCCTCACTCTCAGGGAGGCAGCATTAAAGATGGCGGCGAGGCCCTGCCCCTTCTTGACCACGCCCCTTTGGCCACGTGCACGTGCACCAGCTGCTCACGGCTCAAAGGCGGGGCCTCTCCTGGCTCCCTGGTGAATGTCAGCGCCTTCTTCCACCCTCAGCAGTTACTGAATAAAATCTGTTCCCACTGCTGTAACTAGGTCTGGCTGTGGCACCATGAGGAGTGGAATCTCAGGAGAGGAGAAATGGAGTCCAGGAGACCCTTCCCTGCACTCCACCAGGCCAAGGGCTGCAGCAGCCTGAGGCAGGTGGGCAGAGGCACAGAAAGAGGCTTCCACAGGGAGTCTAGACACTCAGGCGCCCAAGGGCAGAGACCACCTCAAAGGCTTCTGGGACATGTAGTCTTTGAGAAAGAGTGACTTAGCCAGGGTCTGCCCCATTTTGGAATCAGGAATTTTAAGAAAATCTGTTAATTCCCAGCCCAGGGTGAACACTGTAGGAGGGTAGAAGAACCTGAGCTCAGACCAAATTCCAAGTAGCCTCGGAGAGCATTCTAGGTCAGTCAGTCTGTCCTGCCTGTCCAGCTCTCACCATAGATGCCTCGGGGAGCTGCAGGCTACACAGATTCAGGGTTCTCAGGGATTCTAGACAGTGTAGTCTGGTGCTCTGCCCACACCGTCTTTGCCCTTCAGGACCAAGGAAGTTGTGTGCCATGTGCTGGCCCAGGCACCCTGGAGGACCCTGGCAGTGGACTCTGGTGTTCTACCCATGCAGTCCTCACCCCAGAAGCCAGAGGCTACAAGTAGCACATTTACCCTCATACCCCCAGGATTCTGGGTAGTGCAGTCTTGTATTCTACAATGCAGCCCAGCTGCAGAGGTCTCTGTGAGCTGCAGGCTACTCAGGCACCCCTAGTGATTCTGAACAGTGTAGCCTTCCCATTCAGCCCTCACTCCAGAAGCCTATGGGGGCTTCAAGTAGCACATTCAACCTCATATACCCACCTAGAATTCTGGGTAGTGTAATCCAGTCTTCTACAATGCAGCCTCCACCCCCAGCAGAGGTCTCTAGAAATTGTAGGCTACACAGTCATTCAGGCATCCCTAGGGATTCTGGACAGTGTATTCTGGTGTTCTGCCAAGGCAGCCATCACTACAGTGGATTCTGGGAGCTGCAAGCCCCCAAGGATTATGGGTATTATAGCCTGGTGCTATGTTCAACTGCACAGTGACTACTTAGAGCTCAGAGCCCTCAGGAATTCTGAGTATTGTAGTCAGTTCTACTCAGTCAGCCCTGACCGCAGAGGTCTCTGAGAGCTGTGGCCATTGATTATTCTGGGTTGTGCAGTCCATCCTACCTAAGTGGACTTCACTATCAAAGGTCTGGGATCTGTGTAGCACAAGCCTGCCTAGACACCCCTGGGAGTCTGTGTAGTGCAATACAAACCTTGCCCTGGCAGTACTCAAAAGGTAGGTGTCTGGGAGATGCAGGCCCCCAGGGATTCTGGTAGCATAGTCTTGCCTTCTGCCTCCATAGCCCTCACTGTGGAAGCCTCTGAGAGTTCCAGGCCACATGGACACTGGGCACCTCCAAGAATTCTAGGTGGTGTAGTTCAGCTCCCTACCCTGCAGCCCTCACTATTGCAGATCCTGGGAACTGCAATTCCCCCTGAGGATTCTGGATAAGGAAGTCCAGTGTTTTGCCTAGAAGCCCCTACTGCAAGGGCCATGAGAACTGAAGGCCACATGCTTACCTTGGTACTGAAGACCTCACTGTGGAAGCCTCCCGGAATTGCAGGCAGCACATTCACCAGTGTGTCCCCAGGAATTGTAGGTAGTGTAGTCTGACCTGCATAATGCACAGCTCTCACTTGGGAGGCCTCTGGGGGTTGCAGGCTGCATACTCACCTGGGAAACACACCTCACCAAGGATTCTGGATACTGCAGTTAAGCTCTCAGTCCAACAGTCCTCACAACAGAGGATCCTGAGAGCTGCTAACACCGAGATTTGTGGGTAATATAGCCCTGTGTTTTTCCTACTCACTGCAGAAAATTCTGAAACTCAAATTCCCACTTAGGATTGTGAGTAATGCAGTCTAATAGTTTGCCCACTCACCACAGAGGATTCTGGGAGCTGCAGTCCCTGATGGTTCTAGATAATGCAGTCTAGGGTTTGCCTGCACAGTCCTGCTGAGGATCACAGGAGCTGAAGACCCCATGCTTTCCCTGGTACCCTAGAGATTCTAGGTAGTGTGCTCTAACAATACAACTGTCAGCACAGAAACCTCTGGGACTTACAGGGTCAGGGTATGAAGGCATCCCCAGAAGTTCTGAGCATTGAAGTCTGGTATTCTGCCCTTGCAATTCTCACCCCAGAGGCTCTTGGGCAGAGCAGGCACCCAAAAGTAATTGATAGCATAGTTTGATTTTTTTGTCAGTATGGCCCTCTCTGCAGAGGTCTCTGCAAGCTGCAGGTCCCCAAGAATTATGGGTAGTACACTTTGTCATTTGACCCATGCTGCCCTCAATTGAGAAGGCTCTGGTAACTGCAATGATGATTCTGTAGTTACCCAGGATTCAGGGTAGTGCAATCCATCATAATCCTTACATCTCTCACCCTAGAGGCTCCTGAGAGCTTCTCACTGCATTTTCATGATCCCTTACCCTCAGGCCCCAGTGAGACTCCAGGCACTGGGCCCTCCCTACACCACCTTGAGGGGGCATTTGTGTCCTTAGACACTCAAACCACACAAAATACATTGATATACCATGATAATGAGCAGCCAAAGCCTCAGTAAGAAATACTGTTGTTGTTGTGAGGCTGGGGATGTGGCTCAAGTGGTAGCGTGCTCGCCTAGCATGCGGGGGGTGCTGGGTTTGATCCTCAGCACCACATAAAAATAAATAAAGATGTTGTGCCCACCGAAAACTAAAAAATAAATATTAAAAAAAGAAATACTGTTGTAAAATAAGTTCTGCTAAAATATTACCTGAGAAAGTAAAGAACATGGCAGAACTTACTTCTCAGCACACCAGGCAGTGCACAGGAAGCTTCTTCCTCATGTTTTCCTCACATGGACCTCAGTCATCCTGAATCCACAGTGGAGCCTCCATGGGTAGGTGCCAAGGAGAAGGAAGCTCTGGTCCTCACCATAGATATATCCACCAGGCATCCCCAGGCCATGGTATCTTTCTAGGTGTGTCCCCAGGATTAAAAAAAAAACAACAACACTGGTTTACACCTTAGATAGAGCCCCTAGGAGTCCCTAGATGTGGCATCTCTCAGGTGGGTCCCCAGGAGAAGGAAGTTTGATTGGGCACAGAACACAGCCCCCAAAAGTAATTGATCAGAGAAAGTTGTCCTGAGTGCCCCCTGCTGGCCACTGTAGACAGTGCAGGATGCTGGGTGTTCACTGTTCAGAGCTGCACTCCCTTGTGCTAGGCACAGTGAAGCTCTAAAATTCACACTCCTGACTATTCCAGGTCATGATTTTGGAAATCAAAAAGAAATAGAGCCTACCATCCTATGTCATGATCAGAATGGATGGAGATAGCAAGCAGCAAAATACAGGGCCCATAGACAAAATTTCATTGAATTCAGCAATCAAACTGGAATAAGAAAAATTTTAAAACATTAATATTTCAAATAGAGACCCCAAATATGAAGTACTTTCATGTAAGTCTTAAAGTACAATCATTCTTTCAGAAAATCTTGAAATGTTTAGAAAGAAATCAAATGAAATATAAATAAATGCAGATATACTTTGTTCAGGTCTCAATATAATTAAGATGAAATTGTCTCAAGCCTGACCTGAAGATTCAGTGCATTCCAGAAATTCCCAACAAGCTGTTTTTAAACATAGACTAGACAGCACTGACTGCAAAAGGACCGACTTCAAGAAGGCACATATATGGACACCAGAACCTATCAAAATACTCTCTAGACTTGCATTTAAAATGGGAAACTGTAAAACTCTAGAAGATGTGCATGACCACATGTTTCATGAATACAGCACCCCCCCAAAAAAATCCATGAAATCTGGGGATGTGGCTCAGTGGTTAAGCACCCCTGAGTTCAATCCCTGCTACCAAACAAACAAATGATAACAACAACAAATCCATGAAAGAAAAACCTGATAATGTGGACTGTATTAAACTGCTCTGTTAAAAAAAAAATCATATTAAGGCGATAAAAAGACAAATCAAAGACTGGGGGAAACTTTGAAAAGTATATGTCTAAAACAAACTTGTGTACAAAATATAGTAAGGCACTCAACAATAACCCAACATTGGGCTGGGGATGTGGCTCAAGCGGTGGCGCACTCGCCTGGTATGCGTGCGGCCCGGGTTCGATCCTCAGCACCACATACCAACAAAGATGTTGTGTCCGCCGAGAACTAAAAAATAAATATTAAAAATTCTCTCTCTCTCTCTCTCTCTCTCTCTCTCTCTCTCTCTCTCTCTCTCTCTCTCCTCTCTCACTCTCTCTTTAAAAAAAAAAACAAACAATAACCCAACATAATGGGTAAAGATCTGAACAGACAATGCACAAGAAAGACACAAGATGGCAAAGAAGCATAGAAATGACTCTGAGTATCACCTGTCATGAGGAAAGCATAAACTAAGTTCCCAAGGTGCACTGCACAACTATTAAGCTGCTAAGGTCTTTACTAAAGTGTAGTATCAACCATGAGGATGATGAGCAGCCACAGGAACTCTTTTGAGACCCTGCCTCTATATAAAATACAAAAAAGGGCTGGGGATGTGGCTCAGTGATTAAGTGCCCCTGGATTCAATCCCCGGTACACCCACAAAAAAAAAAAAAGATTAAAATACTCTAAAGTGGACATGGTTATATTTCCTCAAACACCTACTTGTTTAATTATTTATACAGTTAATTACTGGTAACTGAAATTCTTAGCTAGTTCTGAATTTTATTAGGAACATTTAGAACACAAAAATCAAATAGTTCAAACTAATATAAAATTCAAAGTATGTGCCTCTTTTACATATTTCATGTTGAAGTAATAACATATGATAACTTATTATATTTTTATCATGTCACTAAGTTCTAGGTTTGTCTTAAAACTTGATCACTACAGGGGGTAAAAATGACATTTTAGAGATTCTATTTCAACTCATGGCTTAACTTTCCCTAAAGCGTGACTTTATTTAAAAAAAAAAAAAAAAGTCCTAATACAAATTGACTCACTGTGACTGAATGACTTATCCCAAAGAATCCTTGTCTCTATTTTATTTCTATGCATACCTTTTAGCAGCAATATAATCAAATATTTGTCATTGGGACAAATAGTCAAAGAAATAGTCATCTCCTCCAAAACCTCTGCAGGAAGTGGTGAGCCAAGAGAAGCAGAGGTTTCAACTCAGTCCAGGAGTGATATTAGATGCTGCTGTGTTGTGGGAAAACACTCTACCTTTTAGAAATCACAAGGAGCTATGGATGCCCAAACTCTTGCATGAGTCTCAATCTAGTTGAAATTCTAAGTAATTTTATTGTCACTAGCTCATCATGAAGCTCATGACAACTAAAGGATCTATGGGGCTGGGGATGTAGCTCAGTGGTAGAAGGATTTCCTAGCATGCAGGAGTCCCTAGGACCAACCCCCAGAACTACAAAAGGGAAAAAAAAGAATTTATGTCTTATTTGTGTAATCAAATAGAAAATGAATAATCATTCCTCGTAAGGAAATATGTTGGGCCTAAAACACTTGAGACTCTCAGAATCAAAATACTCTCCTTATAGTGTATTGCATAGCTAGACCATCAATAACAGTGGTGTCACATCATAAAGCATGTTCACATTAAGCTTACCATCAAAACAACAAAAAGGCTTTATTGACTGTTGATAAGAAAAATGACACATGCCTCTCATCTCAGCTATTTGGGAGGATAAAGCAGAAAGATCACAAATTTGAGGCTGACATTAGCAATTCAGCTAGACCCTGTCTCAAAATGAAATTGTAACAAGGACTGGGGACATATGTAGCTCAGGGCTTGCATAGCACATGCAAGGCCCTGGGTTTAATCCCCAGTGCCAAAAAAAAAAAAAAATTCTCCAGGTGAGACATCTGATAACAGTCAACTATGGCAGGTACAGAACAGGACAGAAGCCATTATGTCAACCTCCTCAAAATGACTAAAGTAAACCTGCACTTTGTTGAGCTCACAATACTAACATGTATGATTTCTGCTTCTAATAATTTGAATATGATCAAAAGTGCATGTACTTTTCTAATGAATCCAACAAATATGAGAGAGATACTCAATTGCATTCTGAAAGCCACCTTATAAGCACATAGGGGCACAACACTAGGATAAAATGTAATCATGGCATTTGCCACATGAAATAATCCTAAATACTAATAAACACATTAAAATTATTAAATACTAATAAATAAATTAAATACTAATAAATACATAATTTCAAAATAAAGACAAATTCATGAAATCAAAAGCAAATTGATACATTTTTAAAAGATATTTTGAATAAGAGGTGAAATTCTTAAAGGGTTCTCCCACAAGAATTCCTGACAACATAAAGTATCATGCTCATTAGAAGGCCCATCCCTTTGTATGCAAGGAATAAGAGAACTTTCTGATGAATGTAGAACTTTAATAGGACCTATGGACATGCTTTCTAAATTTGAAAAGAAGAAAATATCTGTTTTTTAAAAAAGCTTATTTTTAATAAATGTATCTGAATTACAAAAAAAGCAGCTACTGACTTGTCTCTTACATTTTGTAATGATTTGCACCCCAGGAGATTTCATCTATAGTGGTGTTAAATATCATAAAATATCAACAGTTAACATTAAAAATATCATCATCCCTCTTCTCTTTTAAAACTGATTTGCAATTTTCTTAGAATAATTTCATATGAACTTGGAAAAGGCACTGTGGTATATGTGTATATGTGGAAATACAAGATCTTTTTAAAAATTATTTATTTTTAGTTGTAGTTCGACACAATACCTTTGTTTTATTTACTTATTTTTATGTGGTGCTGAGGATTGAACCCAGGGCCTCGCATGTGCTAGGTGAGTGCTCTACTGCTGAGCTACAACCCCAGCCCCAATACATGATCTTTTTAAAGCATACCTCTCATGCTTGAGTCCTGTCAAAGACATCTTCTGGATGGACTCCATGGCCTCTCACATTCCAGGCAAGTGCTCTTCCACTGAGCTGCACAACCAGTCTCCAAAAATACCTTAATAAATGGAAATTAATTAAAATCATTTGATTATGAGCACTTCCAAACAAGACAATTCTCTCAAACAAAACAATTCTCTCAATCAAAAACAAAGTAAGCTAAAAGTAATTTTTAAAATATTCCTTAAAAAAAATAGAAGTCCAAGAATTAAAAATTCTATGGAGAGCTAGAGTTGTGGTGCAAAGGCAGAGTGTTTGCCTGGCAGGTGTTAGGCCCTGGGTTCAATCCTCAGCACCACATATAATAAAACAAAATAAATAAATAAAATAAAAAGATCCACTGACAACTAAAAAGTATTTTAAAAATTATGTAGAAAACTGAAAGAATATTAATTAAAAATTGAATAGGAAAAACCTACTGCACAGAACTGGAGGCAATGAGGAATTACATAGCAAAATAACTCTAAAATAAGAAAAATAAATGAATCAATTAGCATACAGAACCTTGGACTGCTACTTAGAGTTCTCCCACTGGATGGGATCCTGAGATCATCAAGGCTCAAGGCTGGCTGTCATCTGCCCTTTAACAAATTCTGATTTTGTTTCAAATGTTCATGATCTATAGAGAAAATAAAAAGAGAGAAAGGTGACTTTTCTAAATTTATTTTATGGTATATCAAATTCTGATATAGTTAAAATAATTCATCCAATGCAGGATGTCACTGTTTATACAACAGATGTTATTTGTGCACCATTACAAATATACTGCCAATTAGCACAGCAGCCAGGGAGCTGCTCATCCTAGACTAGCAGGGGCAGAGTCTGCAGGAGGGGGAGGGAAGGTCAGGAGGAGGAGGAGGAAGGGGCCTGGAAGATGGGTGGGGTCTGGAAAAGAGGCAGGGTCTTAAAGAGGAGGAGGGTTGGGCTGGGATTTATGGCTCAGTGGTAGAGCACTTGCCTAGGATGTGTGAGGCACTGGGTTCAAACCTTTTTAAAAATATTGCTGAGGTAAAACAGCAGAAGTTCATAGGATTAAGAATTCTGTAGAGGGGCTGGGGATCTGGCTCAAGCGGTAACTCACTCGCCTAGCATGCGTGCGGCCCAGGTTCCACCCTCAGCACCATATGCAAACAAAGATGTTGTGTCCACCGAAAACTAAAAAATAAATATTAAAATTCTCTCTCTCTCTCTCTCTCTCTCTCTCTCTCTCTCTCTCTCTCTCTTAAAAAAAAAAGAATTCTGTAGAAAACTAAAAAGAGAAAAACTTAAAAAGAACTGGAAACCTGGTCGACATGGGACATTTCCTAGTAAATACAGACATAGTAAAACAACTAAAATAAGAAAACTCAATCGGGCTGGGGATGTGGCTCAAGCGTTAGCGCACTCGCCTGGCATGCATGCAGCCTGGGTTCGATCCTCAGCACCACATACAAACAAAGATGTTGTGTCCGCCGAGAACTAAAAAATAAATATTAAAAAATTCTCTCTCTCTCTCTCTCCCCCCCCCACTCTTTAAAAAAAAAAGAAAGAAAAGAAAACTCAATCAATCCATTACCATAGCAAAGTTGGAACTGCTGCTTGGAGATCTCCCACTGGAAAAGACCCTGGGATCATTAGGGTTCACAGCTAAGTGTTACCTGACCTTTCACAGATTCTGATTTTATTTCAAATGTTTATGATCTAGAGAAAAAAGGTGACTTTCCTAAAGTCACTTTATGTTCATCAAAGCCTGATATAGTCAAGATATTTCATCCATGTAGAATGTCAATGTTTATACAACAGGCTATTTTGTGCACCACTGCAAATATACTGTCAATTAGTGCCCTGAGCTGTGGCTGAGAGAGGCGGGGCCTGGAAACAGGGTAGGGTCTGGAGGAGGGCCACAATCTGGACAGGGCAGGGATCTGTAGAAGAGACATGGGGGCCTTGGGGGAAGGGTCTAGGCAGAGTCTGTGGAGGGTGTGGTCTGGAGGATGGGGTGGGGTCAGGAGATGGGAGGCAAGGCCTGGAAGAGGGGTCTGGAGGAAGGTCAGAGCCAACAGGAGGGACAACAGATGGTGAGGAATAGTGGCCTTGGTGGTCACTCGCTCAGAGCCCTGAGTTCTCTAGCCTTCCATCCCAACAACCCACCTCAGGGACACTGACCTGAGCTGGGTGGAGACAGCAACAGTCTGCCTCACCCACCACCCTCCACCCGGTACAGTAGGCCCCAGCAGCTTCAATGAATCCTGGGCAGAAGTCCCTGGCCATCCACCACCCTGCCTGCTCTGTACCAGCCACCTTAAAGTACATAGAAGTACCAGGTATTCTACTGAAAGAGGAGAGGACCCGAGTATGGTGGTATACACCATAATAATCCCAGCTACATAGGGAAACTGAGAAATAAAAATTCTAAATTTGAGGCTAGTCTGGGAAATTTAGCAAAATCCTGTCTCAAAAAGAAAAGTGAGGATGTTGCTCACTTATAGGGGTAGAGCACTTACATAGGATACATGAAATCCTGAGTTCAAATCCCAGTCTAAAAAATATATATATTTTTTAAGAAGAGGTATACACTGTTATTATAAAACCAAGTTCCTTTTATTCTACATTCATCTTTATCATCATTTAAATGCATTATCACATTCATGAACAATGAATTATTTTGGCAGAAGCTGTAGAGCACTTGAAAACTAAAATGTAAGATGCTATTTATTATAGATCAATCAATTCAAGATAAATGATTTCTAAAATGAAGATGTAAGCCAGTAGAAAAGCTAGATTGGGATCATAGACACTGACTCTGCAACATATTGGTGCAGGCACTGACTTCCTCAACAAGACCCATAAAGTTCAAAAAATAAAACCAAGACTCAATAAGTGGGATGCCTTCAAATTAAAATGCTCTGCCCAGTAAAGGAAATAGGATCATGAAGACAGCCTCTAAGAATGGGAGAAAGTCTTTTCCATCTACTTTTCCAACAAGGGATTAATATCCAGAAATATAAATAACTCAAAACATGTAACAAGAGAAAAATGAATAGCTCAATACAAAAATGGGTGAAAGAACTAAGCAGACATTTCTCAAAAAGAGAAATACAAAGGGCCAAAAACATGAAAGAAAAAAAAGTTTCAACATCCCTGGCAATCAGAGAAATGCAAATCACATCTACATTAAGATTTCATCTCCAGTTAGAAGGGCAAACATCAGGAATACAAAAACTAACAAACTCTGGTGAGGATATGGAGAAAGGTACACTCACCTGTTGTTTGTGCAGACGAGTGCAACCAAACACTATGGACAGCAGTTCAGAGATTCCTCAAGAAACTAGAAATAAAGGCATCACATGATCCAGCTGTTCCTCCCACCTTTTTTTTTTTTTTTTTTGGTATTTACCTAAAAGAACAAAAATCAGCATGCTATAGGAATACAGCCATATCAATGTTTAAGCCAGCACAATTCTCAAGCACAATTCACAAGCTATGAAACCATCCCAGGTATCTGTCAACAGATGAGCAGATAAAGAAAGCATGGCATATACACACATCAGAGTTTTACTTGGCCATAAAGAACAATGAAATTACTGCATCTGCTGGTAAATGAATGGAACTGGAGAACATCATGCTAATTGAAATAAGCCAGACTCAGAAAGCCAAGGTCAAATGTTTTATCTTATATACAGAAACTAGAGATAAGTAAGGAAATATAAAAAGGGGGAGATCCCATAAAGATAGAAGGGAGGTCAGTGGAATAGAAGGGGATGTAGGGGGAGAGAGGAGGGATGGGAAAAGGGAGGAACTGCAGAATGAAACTGACCAAACAATCTAAGTACATATACGATTCCATCACAGTGAATCCCCCCTTCATGTCTATCTATAAACCACCAGTTTAACAAAACAATAAATAAATAGAAGGAAGACCACTAGAGAAAGAGGAGCAGGAGAAAGGAGGTGGAGAGGGAACATGGAAATACTGGGGTGAAACTGAACAAGTTATACTCCATGCATGTCTGCATACATCAAAATGGACCCCAGTATTATGGATAAGTAAAATGCACCAGGGCTGGGGTTGTGGCTCAGTGGTAGAGCACTCACCAAGCACATGTGATGCCCTGGATTTGATCCTCAGCACCACATAAAAAAATAAATAAATAAAGGTATTGTGTCTAGCTACAACTAAAAATAATATTTTAAAAAATTTTCTAAAGATGGAAGTTGCACATATACTGATAATTAAACTGGAATTCTCTCAACCAAAGAAAAATGTGATTCATGAGTGTAGTTTCATGAGTTTAGTTCCATGAAATGTGGTTCATGAGTTTAGTACATGGAATACACTTTCTTAATATGTTTAGGTGTAGATCAAACAAACACCTGTATCTTATATATTTATATGTGGTGCTGAGGGTCAAACCCAGTGCCTCACACATGCTAGGCAAGCACTCTACCAGGAAGCTTCAGCCCCAGCCCTGAAATACATTTTTAATAAATACATTTGTTACAAATAACATACTAAACTGAAATAAAGTAGTGGGCTGTTAACACACGTGCTTTTCCATATTTCCGTATTCTTTTCTACTACTTTGACACCATTAAAACAATAAGGAGGGCTGGGGTTGTGGCTCAGTGGCAGAGCACTTGCCTAGGATGTGTGAAGCACTGGGTTTGATTCTCAGTATCAATAAATAAAACACAATCCATGGACAACTAAAATAACATTTTAAAAAATAAGCAATAAGGAACACAAGTAATGGAGTCTCTCCTGGGCTTAGAACCCTCATTCATCATTCCTCCTTCATCCCACCCAGGTTCTCCAGGAAAAACCTGGGGTAACTGTAGAAAGATGATGAGGGGCTGGGGCTGGGGCTCCATGGTAGAGCACTCGCCGAGCACGTGCAAGGCCCTGGGTTCCATCCTCAGCACCACATAAAAATAAATAAACTAAATAAAGGTATTAGGTCCAACTACATCTAAATTTTATTTCAAATTATGACAATATATACATAATGTAAATTATTTTAAACAAATGATGAGGGTCACAACCTAAGACCTGCTGCAGAGCCAGCCTGAATGAAATAGTGAAGGAGCAGGGTGCACAGCCAGGCTCTCCTCAGCTCTCAGTCCCAAGGTGGGGCTCTCTCCTCCCCAACGCCACATTTCCCACACCTGCTGCAGGTCATCTTCAGCACCACATACCAACAAAGATGTTGTGTCTCGCCGAGAACTAAAATATAAATATTTTTAAATATTCTCTCTCTCTCTCTCTCTCTCTTTAAAAAATAAAATAAAATAAAATAAAAATTTTTAAAAAATAAATTCCCCCTTAGGGTTGTGGGTACTTCAGTCCCAGGGCTTGCTCAGCCATCAAAGAGGGTTCTGGGAGCTGAAGTTCTGAGGACTGTGGGTAATGTAGTGCACTGTTCATGCTCAATTACTACAAAGGATCCTGGGAGCGTCAGCCCCTGAGGGTTCTGGGTAATGTAGTGTACTTTCAGGCTCAATTACTACAAAGGATCCTGGGAGCTGCAGCACCTGAGGGTTCTGGGTAATGTAGTGCAGTGTTCATGCTCAATTACTACAAAGGATCCTGGGAGCTGCAGCACCTGAGGGTTCTGGGTAATGTAGTGCAGTGTTCAGGCTCAATTATTACAAAGGATCCTGGGAGCTGCAGCCCCTGAGAGTTCTGGGTAATGTAGTGCAGTGTTCAGGCTCAATTACTACAAAGGATCCTGGGAAATGCAGCCCCTGAGGGTTCTGGGTAATGTAGTGCAGTGTTCAGGCTCAATTACTACAAAGGATCCTGGGAGCTGCAGCTCCTGAGGGTTCTGGGTAATGTAGTGCAGTTTCATGCTCAATTACTACAAAGGATCCTGGGAGCTGCAGCCCCTGAGGGTTCTGGGTAATGTAGTGTAGTTTCAGGCTCAATTACTACAAAAGATCCTGGGAACTGCAGCCCCTGAGGGTTCTGGGTAATGTAGTGTAGTTTCAGGCTCAATTACTACAAAAGATCCTGGGAACTGCAGCCCCTGAGGGTTCTGGGTAATGTAGTGTAGTTTCAGGCTCAATTACTACAAAGGATCCTGAGAGCTGCAGCTCCTGAGGGTTCTGGGTAATGTAGTGCAGTTTCATGCTCAATTACTACAAAGGATCCTGGGAGCTGCAGCCCCTGAGGGTTCTGGGTAATGTAGTGTAGTTTCAGGCTCAATTACTGCAAAGGATCCTGGGAGCTGCAGCCCCTGAGGGTTCTGGGTAATGTACTGTAGTGTTCATGCTCAATTACTACAAAGGATCCTGGGAGCTGCAGCCCCTGAGAGTTCTGGGTAATGTAGTGCAGTGTTCATGCTCAATTATTACAAAGGATCCTGGGAGCTGCAGCCCCTGAGAGTTCTGGGTAATGTAGTGCAGTGTTCAGGCTCAATTACTACAAAGGATCCTGGGAGCTGCAGCTCCTGAGGGTTCTGGGTAATGTAGTGCAGTTTCATTCTCAATTACTACAAAGGATCCTGGGAGCTGCAGCACCTGAGGGTTCTGGGTAATGTAGTGCAGTGTTCATGCTCAATTACTACAAAGGATCCTGGGAGCTGCAGCCCCTGAGAGTTCTGGGTAATGTAATGCAGTGTTCAGGCTCAATTACTACAAAGGATCCTGGGAGCTGAAGCAACTGACGGTTCTGGGTAATGTAGTGCAGTTTCATGCTCAATTACTACAAAGGATCCTGGGAGCTGCAGCCCCTGAGGGTTCTGGGTAATGTAGTGCAGTGTTCAGGCTCAATTACTACAAAAGATCCTGGGAGCTGCAGCCCCTGAGTGTTCTGGGTAATGTAGTGTAGTTTCAGGCTCAATTACTATAAAGGATCCTGGGAGCTGCAGCACCTGAGGGTTCTGGGTAATGTAGTGTAGTTTCAGGCTCAATTACTACAAAGGATCCTGAGAGCTGCAGCTCCTGAGGGTTCTGGGTAATGTAGTGTAGTTTCAGGCTCAATTACTGCAAAGGATCCTGGGAGCTGCAGCCCCTGAGGGTTCTGGGTAATGTACTGTAGTGTTCATGCTCAATTACTACAAAGGATCCTGGGAGCTGCAGCCCCTGAGAGTTCTGGGTAATGTAGTGCAGTGTTCATGCTCAATTATTACAAAGGATCCTGGGAGCTGCAGCCCCTGAGAGTTCTGGGTAATGTAGTGCAGTGTTCAGGCTCAATTACTACAAAGGATCCTGGGAGCTGCAGCTCCTGAGGGTTCTGGGTAATGTAGTGCAGTTTCATTCTCAATTACTACAAAGGATCCTGGGAGCTGCAGCACCTGAGGGTTCTGGGTAATGTAGTGCAGTGTTCATGCTCAATTACTACAAAGGATCCTGGGAGCTGCAGCCCCTGAGAGTTCTGGGTAATGTAATGCAGTGTTCAGGCTCAATTACTACAAAGGATCCTGGGAGCTGAAGCAACTGACGGTTCTGGGTAATGTAGTGCAGTTTCATGCTCAATTACTACAAAGGATCCTGGGAGCTGCAGCCCCTGAGGGTTCTGGGTAATGTAGTGCAGTGTTCAGGCTCAATTACTACAAAAGATCCTGGGAGCTGCAGCCCCTGAGTGTTCTGGGTAATGTAGTGTAGTTTCAGGCTCAATTACTATAAAGGATCCTGGGAGCTGCAGCACCTGAGGGTTCTGGGTAATGTAGTGCCCATTGGTGACATCACAGATGTGGACATCTTCTGATGTCCAGTTGTACCCATTGGTGACATCACTGCAGTGGACGTTCAGGAGGAGAAAGCGTCAAGGAGACCACCTTCCTAAGCGCCTTCCTCTGCACTCGGCCCCTCCAAGCACAGCTGCAGCCCGTGGAGCAGGCAAAGGAATGAACACGCCGGTCCTAGTCAGCCCTTGGTGGCCACCTGCAGCTGGCCAGCACGCAACACAGCACACGGGAATCCCCACCTCTGTGCCCAACTGTGGGAGGCCCGATACCCAAGAGGCCGGCCGCAGAGGCCTCTGGGGAAGCGGGCCCCAGGCATTCTGGGTATTGCAGTCCAGCATCCTGCCCACGCAACCCATACCCTGATGCCCCCAATCCTGGAAGCCGAGGGCCGCTAGCGTTCTGGGGCCGCCCACAGAACCCTCACCATGATGTTCCCCCCCACTGGAAGCCAAGGGCCCCAAGCATTCTGGGTAGTGTAGTCCAGAGGTCTGCCCACGCAACCCTCACCATGATGGCCCCTGGAGCATTCTGGGTATTGCAATCCAGCATCCTGCCCACGCAAACCTCACCATGATGGCCCCCGAGCATTCTGGGTAGTGTAGTCCAGAGGTGGGCCACGCAACCCTAATCACGATGCCCCCCATCCTGGAAGCCGAGGGTCATTAGCATTCTGGCTACTGTGGTCTAGAGGTAGGCCCATGCAACCCCTACCGTGATGCCCCTCCCTGGAAGCCGCAGCCCGATCATTCTGCTAGTGTAGTCCAGCATCCTGCCCACACAACCCTTACCGTGATTGCCCCACGTCCTGGAAGCTGAGGACCCTGAGCATTGTGGGTAGTGTAGTCCAGAGGTCTGTCCACGCAGCTCTCACCAGGAAGAGCCCCCTCCCCCGCCAAGCAGCAGGCCAGATCATTCTGTGATGTGTAGTCCAGAGGTCTGTCCATGCATCCCTCACCTTGATTACCCCACGTCCTGGAATCCGAGGACCCTGAGCATTCTGGGTAGTGTAGTCCAGAGGTCTGCCCACGCAAGCCTTACAGTGATTTTCCCCCCTTCCCAGAAGTTGATGGCCCTGAGCATTCTGGGTATTGTAGTCCAGACGTAGGCTCATGCAACCATTATGTGATGGCCCTCCCCGGAAGCCAAGGGCCATTTGCATACTGGGTAGTGTAGTCCAGAGGTCTGTCCACAGAGCTCTCACCAAGATGGGCCCCCTCCCCCGCCAAGCAGCAGGCCCCAGGGATTCTGGGTAGTGTGCTGTGGCGCTCTGTGGAGTCACTACAGATACCCTGGGCAGCTGCGGGCCGGGAGGATTCTGGATATTGTAGTCAAGTGTTCTCCTATTCAGCCCCCACTACAGAGGATCTGTGGACCCCTCAGCTAGTCCATAACAATCCTCCTGGTCCCTCCTGGCGTACACTAAGGGGAGGTGCACCCCACTAATGGGACACCAGGTGGGACCTACTGGGAGTTCCGTAAAAATTGGTCACACAGGTGGATCCTCAGGTGCTGGGCAGGGGGCAGGAGCCATGCTGTCTCGAGGGGCCTGTGAAGAGGGGGATGACCCCTGGCCTCCTCATCCTAGCCCAAGGTCATCATGCATTCCAGGATGGCTGCTACCAGGCAGGACAGAAGCTGCAGGCCAAGAATGTTGACATCCCAGTGACACCTGTTTTCCCTGGAGATAAGGGGGACAGGCCTGGACCCTCAGGGCTCCTGCCCCCTCGTCTGCCTGGGAGCTAAGCTCTGAGGGGACCAACAAACCCAGGCATATAGAGGGGAACCTGGGGTCTGGGAGTTCAAGGCCACTGGCCTGAGCTCAGAGGGACTGGGGAGTGGGGAGCAGGGGTCCCCAGTGGAGGCAATGGAGGGACAGTGGTCCCTGTGGTTTAGGTGCTTGTCAGCTCATTGTTCGGGCTCAGCAATCCCACCCAGCCTGCACCAGCCTGCACCCGGCCTGCCTCCTGGGCAGTGGGCGGTGTTTTCTCAGCTGGTTGGACACAGGGCTGGCTCCTGTATGCACAGGCCCTCAGGGGTCGCCACCACTGCTCCTCTCATGTCCCCTGGGAGAGTGGGTGGTGGGACATGGGATCAGATATTGAGGTGAGCAGATGCCACCTGGGGACGGGGGAGGGGGAGGAAGCTGGTCAATAACGGGGTGATGGGACATTATAGGGGAACGGGTGGTCAGATATAGGGTGGGGGACATCACCGAGTGTGTACGGAGTGTGTGTACGGAGTGTGTACGGAGACACCCAAGAGACAAAGCGAAGAGCCGAGGGCGGCTGACGTGCAGAGACTTCACGAAGAGAGCCGAGTGGCCTCGGAAGGGCCGAGTGTGTACGGAGACACCCGAGTGTGTACGGAGACACCCGAGAGACAACGCGAAGAGCCCACGGCGGCTGAAGTGTGGAGACTTGAGGAACAGAGCCGAGTGGCCTCGGAAGGGCCGAGTCTGTACGGAGAAACCCGAGTGTGTACGGAAAGGGCCGAGTGTGTACGGAGACACCCGAGAGACAAGGCGAAGAGCCCAGGGAGATGGAAGAGAGCCGAGTTGCCTCGGAAGGGCCGAGTCTGTACGGAGACACCCGAGTGTGTACGGAAAGGGCCGAGGGTCGAGGACAGAGTGGAAAAGGGGGACCCAAAGAGCCCATGTTGGCAGGGAGTAGTCGAGGGCCAAAGAACCGGTTCAGGGGCGGCGCAGAGTGTCCAGGTCCTGAGCGGACCGCGGGGGGGCCACGCAGAGGGCACCTGGAGGGCCAGAGACGGTGGACGGGCCGGGGGCGGTCGGCAGGCGGGGAGGGGAGCGGGGCGGCGGGAGGTGATCTGGGTCCGGCGGGGAGTGGGGGCGGCGCAGGCTCGGAGGAGGGAGGCCCTGGAGGACGCTGGGGTCCGGAATGGCCCGGCGGGAAGCGGAGTCAGGGGCGGCGCCAGCATTGGGGGAGGTCCGGGGCGTGGTGGAGGCCCGGGGCGTGGTGGAGGCCCTGGGTGTGGGTCCAGCCTTCAGCCCCGACCTCCTAGGGTCAGCCCAGGTCAGGTGTAGCCGGAGAACAGCCAGAGGAATACCACTTTCACTTCTGTTGTCAGAGTGGGAGGAGGACACGTGGGAGCCTGTGTCCCTCAGTGAGCCTCCCTGCAGAAGTACCCAGCCCGACACCCCTCAGAGATCTGATGGAGTCCAGGGCACAGAGCCTGAAGAGTCCTGGCAGGGACGGGGTCGTGAATGTACCCAGGACACTGCGTCCTCCCCGAGTCGGCCCTCGGGACACAGCGTCCTCCTCCAGTCTACACTCGGAACACAGCGTCCTCCTCCCGTCTACACTCGGAACACAGTGTCCTCCTCCACTCTACACTGGGGACACAGTGTCCTTCTCCCACCTACACTGGGGAGCCTCAGATACAGTGTCCTTCTCTAGCCTACACTGGGGACACAGTGTCCTCCTCCAGCCTACACTCGGAACACAGTGTCCTTCTGCAGTATACACACGGGACACCGTATCCTCCTCAGTGACCTTGGCTTCCCATGAGAGTGACCATGAGGAGCGCGGGTGTGCACACCCCAGACAGTAGACGAGGCACTTCCCTTGGAGGGCACCTGTCTTCAAGGCTGCCCAGTGGAGGAGGCCCCGGCCTCCAGCCCTGTCTGTGGACTCTCCATTCAGAACTTAGACTTGCCCTAGCAACAAAGGTACCTGGCCCACAAACCCAGCGAAGACCCAATTCCCGTTTTCCCGGCCCACACGGGAAGGACTCATGCCCAGGGCATGAGTTCTGTGGCCCGCTAATATCAGTGTCCACTCCACTGCCGGCCCTGGGAATGCCAAAGGCCCTCTGCCACCTGACGAGGTAGGGATGAGGAGAGGGAGGTGACCTGGAGGGTCTTGGGCCCAAGGAGTCAGCCGGGTGCTGAGAAGAGGGGCAGATGGAGAAGGGACCGAGGGGACAGGGAGACAAACTGGAGTGATGAGGACCCAAGCTTAGGGCCTGGGGTCCTGAGGGGTGGGAAGATGCAGGAAGGAGCTTCCCAGGACCCTGCAGAGGACGGCCTGCCCTTCAGGACCCCAACCCCAGAGATGTGGACCCCAGGCAGGAGGTGCTTTGAGCCCCGAGGGTGTAGGGCTGACGGCGGCCAGCAGGGGGCGAAGGCAGTCTTCTGAGCATCCGCGCCGCTGTCTGCCTTGAGGAAGGGACTGGGTCCATCCCATGCTCACACACAGGGCAGGTGGGCGTGGCTGCCCTGGTCCTGCCGGAGCTGGACTCACCAGGCAGGTGAGCAGTGCTGTCCTGGTTCTGCCGGCCCTGGACACACAGGGCAGGTGAGCAGTGCAGGGTGTAGGGCTGACGGCGGCCAGCAGGGGGCGCAGACAGTCTTCTGAGCATCAGCGCTGCTGTCTGCTTTGAGGGACTGTGTCCATCCCATGATCACACACAAGGCAGGTGGGCGGGGCTGTCCTGGTCCTGCCCCAGACGGACACACAGAGGCAGGTGGGCGGGGCTATCCTGGTCCTGCCGGTGCTGGACACACCAGGCAGGTGAGCCGAGCAGTCTGATGAACAGGTGCTAGTGGAAGGTGACCTTGACACAGACTCAGGGCTGTGACGGGGGCAGGTGCAGGACCCAGAGTCACTCAGGAGAGGCTCAGGTGGAGGCTGAGGCCACAGCCTGGGGAAGAAGTCAGCCTGTCACTCCTGGGACAGGAAAGTGCTCCTGCGGGACCCTGAGGCCAACCACATGCTCATGAGGGACATGGAGTGCTGGGCGCAGGAGGAGGGAGGCTCAGGCCCTGGGCTATGGGATTTGGTGATGGAGGAGCGCTGAGCCTCTCTCTCAGGGAGACTTCTGTCCCCAGGCAGACCCACAGCCTGAGCCCCACCTTGCCCCTGTGCCTCTCCCAGGAAGCAGCCTAAGGCCAGGTGACCCGAGGCTCTGGCAGACCCAGGGTGCTTTCCTGTCACACAGCCCCTGGGCGACAACCCCCATCGGGAAGGAGTTGGGACAGGGGGTGCTCAGCTGGGCCCCAGAGGAGGCCACTCCTAGACAGGAGACATGACAGAGCAGTGCTACCACTCACAGACCCAAAGAGAGGAGGGCAGGGTCTCATGCTCGGGGACAGAGGGAGCCAGCTGACCCACCAGGGGACAGGGGGCATGACCCCGGGGCCTAGGCCTGTGTCGGGGTCCAGCGAGTCACTCCAGCAGGTCTCCCACAGGGAGTACCACCTGGTGGGCTCACCACAAGCACACAGGCCATTGCAGCTCCAAGGTGCCTCAGGGCCACCACGGCTTCTCTGGACAGCCAAGTGGGATGTGGGGCCAGCAGGCAGAGTCCAGCACACTATCTCCAGCTGTCCCACAGGGAGGAAGGAGTGTCACCAGGAGGGTGAGAACTGGACACTGTCCATGTGACTGAGCCCTGCTCTGGTGGGGGAGCCCACCCCATGCCAGCAGGGTGGCAGCAGGACACTAGAAGTGTCACTGCAGGGGACACAGGCTCACACTGACATGGCACAAGGCTCCTGCTCTGGGGGAGCAGACGCGGAGAGGGTGGTGCCAGGGAGACCTGATGAAGAGGCTCCCAAACCCAGGGGTCCAAAGAGCTGAGCAGAGGGGAGGGGGAGGAGCCCCTGGGAGCTGCAGAGCTGAGCAGGGGGGAGGGGGAGGAGCCCCTGGGAGCTGCAGAGATGAGCAGGGGGGAGGGGGAGGAGCCCCTGGGAGCTGCAGAGATGAGCAGAGGGGAGACCAGGGCCCCAGGGAGTAAAAGAGCTGAGCAGAGGGGAGGTAGGGAGGAGCCCCTGGGCCCTGGGAGCTGCAGAGCTGAGCAAAGGGGAGGGGGGAAGCATCCCTGGGCTCAGTGGTCCAAAGAGCTGAGCAGAGGGGAGGGGGGAAGGAGCCCCAGGGCCCAGGGAGCTGCAGAGCTGAGCAGGGGGGAGGGGGAGGAGCCTGGTGGACAGGACATCTGGAAGGCAGGGATGAGGGGCCAACTTTGGATGCAATTTCATGGCCCTATTAGTGTCCTGCGCTTGGAAGCAAAGTGTCACAGGGGCTGAAACCATTTCCCCAGTCAAGTGGGATCTTCTCCCCCAGCCTTGGAGGGCAGAAGGCTGAGACCAGGGGTCACAGGGCTTAGCTCCCTCCACAGGCTCCAGGGTAGGCTCCAGGCACGACCTGTCCAGCTACAGAGGGAACTTTACAGATGGCGGGAGTGCCAAGGTGGCCCTTCAGCACTTGGCCAGTGCAGGGGAACCCTGGGGCTGATGTGGGAAATGACCACAAACCAGCAGCTGAAAACCACAGGAAACTGTCCTCTGCCAGCCCTGGAGGGTAGAGGCCAAGACCAGGGGCCCCAGGCTGAGGTCCCTGCACAGGCTCCAGGTGGCCCTGGGCTAGTGGCCCCTCACTGCAGTCTCTGCCTCCATCCCCACAGGGCTCCTCCTCTGTGTCTGTGTCCCCTCCTCAGTCTGTAGTGAGGACACTGCCATTGCATGAGGGCCACCTGACCCAGGATGGTATCATCTTGAGATCATTACCTAATTACATCTGCAGAAACCCTACGTGCAAAAGAAGCCCTGTCCCGAGGTCACAGTGCACTTGGGGTGCTATTCAGCCCACTGGGGTAGGACATGGGGAGGCATCCCAGGTGGGGAGGAGGAAGGCAGGTGATTGTCAGGAGGAGGAAGGCAGGTGATTGACGGGGAGGAGGAAGGCAGGGGAGCAGGGGCAAGTGGGCAAGCCCATGTGGGATGCCTGATAGACTTCCAAGCAGGGTGCTGGGCATGGAGTCCCATCTGGGAGCCCGTGTGTGCTCATCTACAAACGGGGGAGTCATGGGCAGGTCAGAGGGTGTAAGTCATGAGACAGATGAGATCATCCACCCCAGGTGCAGAAGGAAGCTGCCCCAGGACTCCAGGCAGGGCCTGGGAACCGGACAGCGTTTGGCAGGTGGAGGACGAGCACTCTGGAGGTAGGACAGCCGGACCACTAGGAAGCGGGGAAGGGTGGGTGCCTGGTGTCCTGTTGTGGGGTCACGGGGGCATGACAACTGGTTTGGTGCCAGGGCCCCTGGAATGTGGGAGCAAAGGGCGTGTGGGGCTCTGTGCCCTCACAGTGTGTCTCAGGGAGAGCTAGGTCCTGTTGCATGGAGGCCATCACCCTGCCCGCCCAGCCAAGGGACTGCCTGTCCCCTTTGGTTTCTGTCTCCAGCCCACTGTACCTTCCCACAGAGCCAAGGCAGCATTGTGTCCTGATGCTCAAGATGTCATGAGGTCTGACGCTGTCCAGCCGCTGCCTGTCCTTGGCTTGAGCATAGAGAGGAGAGCCATTGGGATGGATCAGGGGCCACCCCAGCCATCTTGACCTCAGGGTCCCACAAGGCTCCCTAAATATGTCCCCTTAGCTTTGAAGAGTTGCACGTCACTGGTGGTCCTGGGAGGTGTCTGCTCCTACAAGAGCCCCACAGAGCAGGTGTGTGTCCTGTCCACTGTGCCCAGAGAGTGAGAGGACACACCCATGCTGCGGTCGCTCCAGGGGCCACTGCAGGCTGCCCAGCAGGGGGACCTGACCTGTCTTCAAACCCTGAGGGCCAATCAGAAGGACCAGAGGGCCCCTCCCAATCTGGTGAGAGCCAGGCTACACACTGACCTCCCCTTGAGCAGGAACCTTTGGGGTGAGGGGGCGCCCCCTGGCTGCAGCCAGTGCTCCCAAGAGCCCCAGCACCTTTCATGGAGTGGATGAGCTCCAGTTCAGCTCTCCATCCATTTTCCTTTAGACCCCCTCCACCCAGGCGGTGGCCTCTCCTGGGCTGTGGGAGCAGGAACCAGCCCCCAGCTCCCACCTTGGTGGTCTCCCAGACAGGCGCCTGCAGTCCAGGGCCCTAAGGAGCTCTGGGACCAGGGTTGGGGTGAGGATGCTGCCGAGCGCTGGCTTGGAACCCAGGAGGAGGAGGTTCCCAAGGGAGTCCTTCACCCACAAGGCCGGTTCTAGCCCATGGGGAGGGGACCGTGGAGCCTGGGGTCCTTGGGTTCTGGGGCTGGAGCCTGGGGTGTGGAGGAGCTGGGCTCACTTAGTGGCATGGAGAGTGGGTGCGGGGACTCCACCTCCAACCGGCCAGCACCTCTCCTTTCGGGGACGGGAAGACTTGGGGATGCCAAGCCCTCCTCCACAGCGGGAGGAACCCTTGGCGTGGGCCTGCAAGACAGCAGCACCTCCCGCGAAAACCCTCTCCTTGCGGAGTGCCCCAACAATCCTGCTGGGAGACAGCGGAGGTGACAGGAGAGACGCAGGGTCCCTGGCCCCACTGCAGTCGTTGGAGTGGCACGTGGGCAGAGGCCGCTGGAGGAGCCTGCAGGAGGCTGGGGGAGTGGCGCCCAGACCATCTCAGAGGGCGGAGGATGACTCGGTGGGGGGGGGAGGGCGCTGGTGTCTGTGAAGTTTGGGTGCCACGGCCAGGTGTGCGAGGATGGGTCGGGACAGCAGGTGAAGCTCAGAGGTCATAGTCAGTTCTTTACAGGACGCCTGTGAGTAGAGCCCTGCCCAGCGCCCCGCGTGCGTGTCCAGGGCTCCGCGTGCCTCCCCTGCTTCCCTCTGCGCCTGCCCAGCGCCCCGTGAGCTTGCCAAGGGCTCCCCGTGCCTCCCCTGCGCCTGCCCAGCTCCCCGAGTGCCTGCCCAGAGGTCTTGGCGCCTCCCCAGCGCCCCCTCTGCGCCTGCCCAGCGCCCTGTGCGCCTGCCCAGCGCCCCCTCTGCGCCTGCCCAGCGCCCTGTGTGCCTGCCCAGGGCTACCCGTGCCTCCCCTGCGTCCCTGTGTGCCTGCCGGGCCAAGCCTGTGCTCCCTGTGAGCCTGCCTGGGTGAGCCCCGTGGACCCGCAGTTGCAAGCGGGCGCTCTTCTGCAGTAGGAGAAAAGCACAGTGTCCCGCTGCCCAGGGCAGCGCCTGTGCGAGGGGAGAACCCAGGAGGGCTGAGGAGGCGCGTGGTCGGCCCTAAGGGGAAGTCTCAGGGATGCCTGGTGGGGCGCTGGCCGCGACCTCGGGGGTCTCTACGGAAGCGAGGTCCCAGGGGCTGCTGCTTCTCCCACTCTAATGCAGAGTGCACGGGCGACTCCTGCAACTGCTACCTTGGCTCTGCAGGACAGAGCGGGTGACATGCCACCGCCTGGGGCTCTGTTGATTTGGCGAAGCACAGAGGGAGGGAGGGGAGGGGAGGGCGGAAGGGAGTCGCCGCCCCCACCTGGTGGAGCCTTCAGCTGGCTGAGGCCAGAGTGCGGTGGAGTCCCAAGAGCTGAGCTAGCAGGACAGGACCTGGGCTGAGGAGCACGTGAGCCGCCCCAGTATGGGAGCCTTGGGCTGCTGGGCCTCCTGGTGCCATCCAGGAAGGGCCCTGTGAACTGAGTCCCACCGAGCGCAGGGGTCTCACAGCAACCCAATTAACAGGAGCCTTGAGAAGTGAGCCCTTCTGGGGGAGAGGTCTCCTGGGCGGACAGGGCAGGGTGTGTGCTCCGGAGCCAGCCACCTGCAGATCGCACCCCACCCCAGCCTCTGAGCCGGGCCCACCTGGACAGTGGCTCAGCTTAGCAGCCCCTGCTTCCCAGGCTGTAGGTGGGGGGCCTGGAAGGTGGGGGAGGTGGCACACTGTGCCACCAGAGGGAAAGGGGGACTCCTGGAACCTTGCCAGGGGGAGCCTCTTCAAGTGACGGGGCACCTGCACGTTCTGTCGACCTCTCGGGTCATGCAGAGTGCCAGGTGGCACAGAGGAGCCAGGAGGGGCGCAGGCTCGGCTGGGTCCCTCTCTGCCTCCCCATGTCTGCCTGGGTGAGGCTTCATGAGCAGAAGAGGGCTGTCCTTGAGACCACAGGATGTCACACACCCGGGAGCGCCCAGTCCAGCAGCCCTCACCGGATGACCAGGAGAATGGGACAGGGAACAGGGCACTCACAGCCCTGTCCTCCTCCCAGGCCATGGCGTCCCCCAGGATCGAGGCTGTCATCCGAGAGAGGCACAGGATGGGGGAGTGTCCCGTGTGGGAAGAGGAGACCGGGCAGCTGGTGTATGTGGACATCAACGCCAGGACTGTGTGCCGGTGGAACCCACTCTCTGGGGAGGTGCAGACCATGGGTCTGAGTAAGTGGACCTGGGGGCTGCAGAGGGTGGGACAAAGGAAGTGGGTCTGGGGGCTGCAGAGGGTGGGCCTGAGGTACCTGGGGCATGCATACCTGTGTGGACGGCTGACCCCTGTGGATTCACACACCTGGGAGGAACCTGAGTGTCTGTGGGGCTTGCACACCTGTGTGGACTGCTGACCCTTGTGGACTCACACACCTGGGAGGTACCTGTGTGTCTGTGGGGCTTGCACACCTGTGTGGACTCTGACCTCTGTGGATTCACACACCTGGGAGGTACCTGTGTGTCTGTGGGGCTTGCACACCTGTGTGGACTGCTGACCCTTGTGGATTCACACACCTGGGAGGAACCTGAGTGTCTGTGGGGCTTGCACACCTGTGTGGACTGCTGACCCTTGTGGACTCACACACCTGGGAGGTACCCGTGTGTCTGTGGGGCTTGCACACCTGTGTGGACTGCTGACCCTTGTGGACTCACACACCTGGGAGGTACCTGAGTGTCTGTGGGGCTTGCACACCTGTGTAGATTGCTGACCCCTGTGGATTCACACACCTGGGAGGTACCTGTGTCTGTGGGGCTTGCACACCTGTGTGGACTGCTGACCCCTGTGGATTCACACACCTGGGAGGTACCTGTGTGTCTGTGGGGCTTGCACACCTGTGTGGATGACGACCCCCTGAGGAGCAGAAGCAGCACTCTGGGAGCGTCCCCCACTCACCCTCACCCTCCCCAAGGGCAGGTGCCACTGTCCCCCTTGCAGATCAGGGCTGGCCCCACGTCTGTGTCTGGTCTCAGGCACCCTCCTGTGGAGCCTGCCCTAGGCCCAGAGTCCTACCCAGGGCTCAGGGGCACCCGCGGCTCTCACACTGGCACTGATGTGAGGAGAGGCCAGCGCTCTCTGCTCCTGCAGTCCTGGTGGCCCTGCAGGCAGGCTTAGCAGCCTCCAGTCCCATCTGGAGGCCCTGTGGTGGCCGTCGTGGGGAGGGGGTGCAGAGAGGTGGTCCACGCAGGCCCAGCAGGACTGGTCCTGTGCTGAGACGAGCTCTGTGCCCTGACAGTGCCTCCTGGCGGGAGCCCCGTGGGTGGGGTGGCACCGTCTCTTGGAGAAGCAACAACCAGGCCACGCTGCTGTCCTCCCAGGAGATCCTGTTGGCCGTGTGGCTCTGTGCAGAGAGGGCAGCTACGTGGTGGCCTCTGGCACCTGCCTTGGCCTCCTGGACTGGGCGACGGGGCAGGTGGAGTGGGCAGCCTGGCTGGACAGGGACAAGCCCCACAACAGGTTCAACGACGGGAAGGTGGACCCCGCCGGGAGGTTTGTGGCAGGTGGGCTGCTGAAAGGACTGGCCCTGGCCACCTGGAGAGCCTCCTGTCATGGTGGGTGCTGGCTGGTTGGGGCGCCAGGCTGCTGGCAAGCGGCCCCCGGGGGCCATGCAGGCGCTGGGCAGCCCACAGGTTCCCTCCCACTCCAAATCCCATGGCTTCCAGGTCATTCTTCCTGGGTCCCTGCCCAGAGAGGACCCTGGGAGGGTTGAAGCCGCCAGGGTGGGGCAGCAGCCGGAGCTGCTGGCCAGGGGCCATTCACGTGCGGCTGAGGGCCCAGCACCTCTGCCTGAGCAGGCCTCTTCCCAGTGGAACATCTCTGGGGTCCCCCCTTCGCCCAGCACAGAGCCTCACTCACAGATGCCGCCTGAGGGCCATCCTGCCTGCTGACCCCCGACTGAGGGTGACCACAGCTCTGCACAGCGGGTCTGTGTGGGGTGGGCAGGGCAGGGCGCTGCCCACTGACCTTCCACTCTCTCCAGGCACCATGCCAGAGGCGTCCGCTCCAGGAGTGTGGGAGCCGGGGCAGGGCTCCCTGTACACACTCTTCGCTGACTGCCCGGTGGTCAGACAGCTGGACCAGCTGGGCATCCACAACGGGCTGGACTGGTCCCTGGACCATCGCACCCTCTACCACGTGGACAGCCTGGACTACTCTGTGCGGGCCTATGACTACGACGTGCAGACAGGAGGCCTGGGTAGGGGCCGCCACTGCTAGCCCCCCCACGCCCTCCCCAGGGGAAGGTCTCCGTGGCCAGCCCCCACACCTCCCTGGGCGGGGCCACCGTTACCAGCCCCCTACACCCTCCCTGGTATAGGAGCCTCCGTGGCCAGCCCCCACACCTCCCTGGGGTAGGAGCCTCCGTGGCCCGCCCCACACACCCTCCCTCAGGTATGGTCCTCTGTGGCCAGCCCCCCACACCCTCCCTGAAGTAGGGGCCTCCATGGCCAGCCCCATAAGCCCTCACTGGGTGGGACCAACCATGGCCAGCCCCCCACACCCTTCTCAGGGAGGGCCTCTGTGGCCAGCCCCCCACATCCTCCCCAAGTGGGAACCTCCGTAGCTCTCCTCCGACACCCTCGAGTCCGCTCCTGGGGTCCCAGATGCGCCACCGGGTCTGTCACTCCCTCCCGTTGTTGAGGCCACGCTATGTGACCTCCTGGTCTGGGCAGTGAGGGGCCACGCGCCTCTGTCTGTCCTGCCGCAGCAAACCCACGGCTGGTGTGCCAGCTGGAGCCAGAGCAAGGCATGCCAGATGGGCTGTGCGTGGACACCACGGGGACACTCTGGGTGGCCTGCATTGACGGAGGCAGGGTGATCCGCATGGACCCCGATACAGGTGTGTGCACAGGGCAGTTGGTCAAGGAGGGGCCATGGGGTGCTCTGGGCCACGGTGTTCAGGGTCCGGGAGTGGGAGGGCAGCACTACATGTTTGTCCAGCTACAGGGGGACTGTGCAGATGGTGGAGTGCCAGGGAGGCCGCTCAGCACTTGGCCAGTGCAGGGAACACAGGGGATGATGTAGAAAATGACCACAAACCAGCGTTGAAAACCACAGGACCTTTTCCTCTCCCACCCTGGAGGGCGGAGGCTGGACCAGGGTCCCAGGCTGAGCTCCCTGCACAGGCTCTAGGGAGGCTCCTCCTGCCCCTCCAGCTCCTGGGCTCCAGGTGGCCCTGGGGTGGAGGCCCCTCACTGCAGTCTCTGCCTCTGTCTCCACGGGGCTCCTCCTCTGGGTCTGTGTCCCCTCCTCTGTCTCTTGGGAGGACACAGCCATTGCATGAGGGCCCCCTGACCCAGGAGGAGCCCATCTCAGGACCCTCCACTAGTGATCTCTGCAGAGACCCTGTTCCCAAACCAGGTCCCACTCACAGGCTTTGGGGTGCAAATGTGGAAGGACCTGCCTCTTAAATGTGTCCAGCTCCCTCCAGGAGACTGGCCTCTCCAGCTCCTGGGCTCCAGGTGGCCCTGCTGACCCCTGCAGTCCATGAGGCAGGGCAGAGTTGGGGATCAAGTGCTGCAGGTGCCAGGGAGAACCAGCAGGCCCAGGGCCCCACTGGGGAGTGGGCACAGTCTGGCCACCTGGGGTCCTGCAGCAGGCAGGTGGCTGGGCTTCAGGGACGTACCTGAGCTTTCCTCACAGGGACGCGGCTGTGCACCCTGTAGATGCCAGTGTCCAGGGTGACGTCCTGCTGCTTTGGGGGGGCTGACTACTCCGACCTGTACGTGACCTCTGCAGCAGACAGCCTGAGTCCCGAGCAGCTGTTGCGGGAGCCACAGGCTGGACACGTCTTCAAGGTCAGTGGGGTCTCCCTGCCAGGGTCAGCTTGGCTCCCGGCCACGGCTGCTGGCCAGGTGTAATGCATCTTGACCTCGGGGACTGGAGCGGGCGTGGCAGCATCCATGGGGACCTCTGTCCACCTGGAACACAGCCCTCCCGAGGCCCCACGTGCCCTGCTGTGCACAGAGACATTTACGGGAGGTTTAGGAAGCTGGCGTGGCTGGCACTGCCGTGGCTGGGGCTGCCAGGAGACTCAGCCACGCCCAGGGACTCACCTCCACCCTCTCCTCCCGCAGGTCACGGGCCTGGGGGTGACGCATCCCGCCCCTTCGCTGGCTGAGGGACTCCACCGTCCAGCGCAGCTCAAGCCAGGCCTCCGTCCCTGGGGTGGGGCCAGGCTCGGCTCTGGCGGGGCACTCCCTGCCTGACCGCTGTTCACAGCTGACAATAAATGTGGCCACCTCAATGTCATCTCTGCAGCTGCTGCCCCCCAGGGACCGCCCCACGCTCTGTCCAGGGTCACCCAGCTTCGGCTTGTAATGCCCCCGTGTGTTCTACAAGGTCCCCACAGGTCACCTGCAGACTTCAGAACATGTGGCTGACACTGGTAACTCTGAGGTTGACCTCTCTGCCTCCATTTGGTGCTGGATCACTGAGAGCAGGAACCTGAGCATGGGCTGTAGCTGTGCTGGACGTGCACAAGTCCATCTGCCAGGGATCAAGCTGGACATCAGGTGCCTTCACAGCACTGGGCGCCCAGCACCTCTACTTCCAAATAGCCCCTTTACCCCTGAAAGGCACCCACACTCCAGCAGTGACCCAGTCCCCTGCCCAGCCCCATCACCTGCCCACTGCCTGTGTCTGGATGGCCTGCTGTGGATAGGTCCTGCCCACAGAGTCCACACTATGTGACCCTCTGTGTCGGCTTCTCTCACCAACCCCCATGTCTCAACGTCCATCCCACTTGCAGAGCTGCAGTCCTTTTCAAGGCTGAGTAATATTCCATCATGTGGATGGACTCGTCCTGTTCCCCATTCCTCTTCAGTGGACAACTGGGTCACTTCTCCCTTCTGACCCTTGTGCATGGTGCTGCTGTGAATGTTCACACACAAGTTTTCATTCCAGCGTCTGTTTCTGGGTCTTCAGGGACTAGGCTGGAGGTGCTGGTGGAATGGGAACTCCCTGCATAACCCCGAGAGGCCCCTGCACACTGTCCCTGCACAGGGGCTTCACGCTGCCCTCCCACATGCACATACTAAGAGTGACTTAGAACGTTGAGTCCCCGACTCCAGAGGGCTCAGCACAGGGCTCCTGGAGGTCCCCACACAGGTGGCCTGCAGGTGCACACGGCTGATTGCCAGGTGCCGGGAGTCTCTGTCCTGGGGTCCCGTGGTCATGATGGCAGAGTGCAGCTTGTGCTGTGGGCAGGGGCGGGCAGTGCTGTGACCAGGAAGGGCCATCCTGGGGCTCGAGCCTCCATCTGGGAGTGAGGCCTGTGTGGAGTTGGTCCTGGCCGAGTGGTCAGTCCTGGAGAGGGGCAGCTGGCCTGGGAAGAGGAGAGACCTGGTCTCAGGTGCAGCCCCTGATACAGGGTGCTGAGGGGCCAGGCGGGGACCTTGGGGAGGCCAAGCAGGGGCCCAGGAAGTGGGTGTCCTCCTGCTGACCACCACTGTCTGCTCAGGGACTGGGAGGCCAGGAGGCAACTCTGTGGGAGACCAACTTTGCATGTGACTGAGTCATACTCCCCAGCTGGGTGTGAGGCGCTCAGTCACAGAAATGTGGCAGAGCTTCCCCCACCTTCTTGGGTTTGAGGGTCGGTGTCTGGGGCATGGGTGTGTCTTGCTATAGCCCCATGGGTCATGAGTGAAGCTACGCTCTCCTGTTCCTTTGTAATATAACTCCTTGCCCTGTTCAGGGTAGAATCTTCCATGGAAGTGCCTTGTGTGTCCCCTCCTCTTACTGTGCCCTTGGGTGTGGCCTACCCAGGTGTCAGTCAACCTGCTGACAGTGGACATCATGAAGATAGACTCAGCCCTCTGATACCTGACCCCTTGCCTCATTTGAATAACTTCTCACTAAAAGGGGTCAGCGCGTGCTCTCGCTCTCTCTCTCTTCCTGCGGACCCTTAAGGTCAGAGGAGCCATCAGAGTGACCCCAAAGTAAAAGGTATTTGTGTATGTTGTGTGGTCATTTTGCACAGCCCAGTCAGCCCAGTTTACCTGGATGACCCCTGAGCCTTTTAGTTGCAAGAAGAGAAACTCGGCACATGATTTTGGAAATTCAAATGGAAATGAAACCTATTAAACACTATTTGTCAAAAAATGGTGATTGAACAAGCTTTGGAAACTATATTCAGTGAAATGAAAGTATATCCAAACCAAAGTTTCCACAAAAATTGACTCATAATCATCCATAACTAAAATTTGAAAAAAAATATTTAAAGAGAAACAGAAGAAAATCCATGTAATCTTAGAGAGTGGTAACTCTGTGTGTGTGTGTGTGTGTGTGTGTGTGTGTGTGTGTGTGTGTGTGTGTGTGTGTTCTGGAACTGGGGATCAAATTCAGGGCTGCACACATGGTGGACAACCTCAGCTACATACAACCTCAGCTGTATCCCTAGCCCTTGGTGGTGAGTTTTAACACACAATACTAAAACTAAATGGCAGAAGAAAATATTGATAGCATGGACTTTATAAAATTAAATTTTTACCAAGTGTGGTGTTGCATGCCAAGAATCCTAATTACTCAAAAGGCTGAGGCAGGGGGGCTGGGGATGTGGCTCAAGCGGTAACGCGCTCGCCTGGCATGTGTGTGGCCCGGGTTTGATCCTCAACACCACATACAAACAAAGATGTTGTGTCCAACAAAAACTGAAAAATCAATATTTAAAAATTCTCTCTCTCTCTCTCTCTCTTTAAAAAAAAAAAGGGTGAGGCAGGGAGATTGCAAATTCAAGGCCAGCCTGGGAGATGTTTAAAGGGATGGGGTATAGCTCAGTGGTAGAGCACTTGCCTGGCATATGTGAGGCCCTGGGTTCAATCCCCAGCATCATATGAAAAAATTAAATTTTAAACTCTGTGAAAAGAGAAAAAAAAGAAAAGCTATAGACTGAGATAAATTATTCACAACATGCCATTCTCTTGTGCAGAAACCTCTTGTGAAGAAGCATACCAGATAACTAAGGCAGACGAGGCCATCGAGGAGGTGCAGCTAACTCCCTGTTCCTTAAGTGTGGGCCCTCTATAATGACTTCCTCCAGAAACACAGACAATGGGCACATGCAGAGAACAGTAACTCCACAGTCAGAAAGGCACTACCTTAGCCAGGTGAGCACAGTTAGTACTCACATGGCATTCACCTGAGGGTCTGAAATGACAAAACAGCTGTCCACCTCTGTGCCCTGCTTGCCCCAGACCCACAGCCCCAGGATAAATATGAGAAAACCAAGGAACCTTGAAAGGCACTCCCCAGCCAGCTGAGCACACTCAGTACTAAGGTGACATTCACCTTGAGGGCTTGAGATGACAGAGCAGCTCTCCACCTCTGTGACTGCTTCCCCCAGACCCATGGCCCAAGTCTAGATGTGAGGAAAAACAAGTAAACCCCAAAGTAGAACAATCTAAAAATACCTGACAGGTCCTCCCCATGTGCCGAGGTCAGTGGAACAAGGAAGTTCAGAGAAACTATCACCCCAAGAGGAGTCTAATGAGACATGCTGACTGGATGTCACTTGGGGTCCTGGGTGGGGTCCTGGAACAGGAAGAGGCAGAACTGAGAACCCAGAGGAAATACAACTTCAGTTATTTATAGCATACTAGTGTTTATTCCTCATGACAAACAGTCTAAGATGTTAACGCATCTGAGATAGTGCACCTAAGTCATCACAAGGGAAAAGTCAGGTTGAGGCTTCCTTTGAAATTTCTGTATAAAGACACTAAAAATAAATTTAAATGTGGCTACATTCTCGGGCTGTGTTGAGGCTCCATGGTAGAGAGCTCACCTGGCATGCACTAGGCATTGGGTTCAATCCTCAGCACCACATAAATGTAAAATAAAGATGTTCTGTCCACCTAAAACTAAAAAATAAATAAATGAACATGGCTACATTTTCAGAAACACCTGTTTTCTTAATTATTTGTATAGATAATTACTGGTAAATGACACTATTATGTACGTCTGTATTTTATTATGAACACAAAATTTACTATAACACAAAAATCAAATAACTCAAGCCAATATTTAATTCAAGACAAGTGCCTCTGTTATTTGCTGTGTTGAAGTAACACATGTAAACTTGTTATCTTTTTTTAATATTTATTTTTCAGTTTTCAGTGGACATGACATATTTATTTTATTCTCACCTCGAACCACCCGGTAGGGCAGCAAGGCTTATTCAGGGCTAGCAGGAGAGAGAGAGAGAGCACACCTGGGAGTGGCCTTTTATTGGGGAACAAGAAATTCAGGGGAGAATTCCATCCAATGAAGGTTGAGAGGGGCAGCACTCCAAGGTCAGGGTCAGTGATTGGCCTCAGGATCAGTGGTCAGTCACACCCCCACAGGGACAGGCTCTCGCACCAGGAGAGGGTTGGGAAAGCTCCAACACAGTTTAGCCAGAGCGCCTCACACCCCATCCGGGAGTTGCCCAGTCACGTGTGAGAATGGCTCCCCACATTTTATTTTATGTGGTGCTGAGGATCGAGCCAGTGCCCCAAGCATGCCAGGTGAGCACGTTACCGCTTGGGCCACATCCCCAGCCCCAACTTGTTATCTTTTTATGCTGTCACTAGGTACTTCTAAAAACTTGATCGCTTTAGACTAGAGGAAAAAATGAGATTTTATTTCAACTCATGGCTGAATTTTATCAAAAGAGCCGCTTTTTAAAAATACATGTTCCAATGGCAAATTGACTCACTTTCACTTTGGATTAGTTTTCCAAAAATCCTTGTCTCTATTTTGTTTCTATGCATACATTTTAGCAGTAATAAAACAAAATATTTGCCCTGGACAAATAGTCAAAGAAAAGAAAAAGGTAACAGCACTGGCAGTGATGATGAGTGACACCTTCTGGGCATTAAAGTTTAAAAGGACACCAGTGTCCATCTTCAAGATGCTCTGCAAGAAGTGGTGAGCCCAGAGAAGTACAGGTGGCAGTCAGCCCAAGAGTGACTTTAGATGCTTCTGTGTTACGGGAAAACATGCTACCGTCTAAAAACCATAAGGAACTATCAGATGCCCAAATTCTTAAATGAGAAGAAAAAGGTAAACAAGATTGGAAATCAATCTGCCTTGTGAGCATAAGAGTTTAAGAAGACACCAAGGTTCATTTCCTCCATGACATTCTGAAGGAAATGGTGAGAATAGGAGCATAGGTGGCAGCTCCATCCATGCCTGATCTGAGATGCTGCTATATTATGAAAAAAACACTACTCTAGAAATCACAAAGAATTATTCGATGTCCACACTCTTGAATGTTTCAAATTCAGTAAAATTTCTATATGATTTTTATTATCAGTCTAGCTAGTCATGAAGCTAATCATAACTAAAGGATCTATGGAGCTGTCAATGCAGCTCAGTGGAAGAGGGTTTGCCCAACATGCAGGAGGCCCTGGGTTCAATCCCCAGCACCACAAAAGAAAAAAAAAAAGAATTTGTATCTTATTAGTGTAATCAACTAGGAAATGAATGACCACTGCTTCAGGGAAAATATGTAGGACCTGAAACACCACTGAGACTATCAGAATCAAAACACTCTTGCTGTGAATCGCATAACTAGACTATCATGAACAGCAGGGACACATCATGAAGCATGTTCATATTAAAGCATATGATTGAAAAAACAAAAAGAACTTATTGACTGTTGAGAAGAAAAATGGACATAATATAGCTTCTGAAATTATTAACACATTGGAAACTTGAGACTGGCATCAAACTCCTCCAGGACATGCCAGTCACATGCCTGTCATCCCAGTTACTTGGGAGGCTAAGGCAAGAGGATCATAAATTTGAGCCCCATCTGGGCAATATAGCAAGACCATGTCTCAAAATTAAATTTTAAAAAGGGCTGGGGATGTATGTAGCTAACTGCTTGCCAAGCACATACAAGGCCCTGAGTTCAACACCCAGTGTGAAAAAAATTCTCCAGGCCAGACATCTGGTCATAGACAACCATAGCAGGAATAGAACAGGAAAGAAGCCATTATATCAACCTCCCAAAAATAAGTAAAGTAAACCTGCACTTTGTTCAGCTCACAATACTAACATATCTAACCTCTGCTTCTACTAATTTAAATATGATAACATTTTAAATATGATAAAAAGTGTATGTATTTTTCTAATAAACCCAGCAGATATGCAATATACTCAACTCTGCTCTAAAAGCCAATTTATAGGTACATAGGGGCACAAACATTAAGATAAAATCTAATTATGGCACTTCACATGAAATAACTCTAACTGCTAATAAACATATAGCCTCAAAAGAAGAAATTCAAATTTCAGAACTCAAACCATAATGGTATATTTTCAAGTGATATTTTGAAAAGATACAAAACACAAATAGAGTTCTCCAACAAGAATTCCTGGCAATATACAAAGCATCATGCTCATCAGAAGACCCAATCCCTTGCTTGCAATGAATAAGAGATTTAACTTTTTATAAATGTAAAACTTTAGGGCCTGACGATGTTGCTCAGTGGTAGAACACTTGCCTAGCATGTGTGAGGCACTGGCTTCAATTCTCGGGACCACATAAAAATAAATAAACAAATGTAGAACTTTAATAAGACATAGGGATATGCTTTCTAAATTGAAAAGTAGAAAAGAAAATGTCTTTACATATACTGACAATTAAACTGGAATTTTCTCAACCAAATAAGAATGTGGTTTATGAGTTTAGTTTCATGAGTTTAGTTTGATGAAATGTGGTTCATGAGTATAGCACATGGAATAAACTTTCTTAATATTCTTAGGTGTAGATCAAACAAATACCTGTATCTTATTTATTTATATGTGGTGCTGAGGATCAAACCCAGGGCCTCACACATGCTAGGCAAGCACTCTACCAGGAAGCTTCAGCCCCAGCCCTGAAATACATTTTTAATAAATACATTTGTTACAAATAATATTCTAAACTGAAATAGAGTAGTGGGCTGTTAACACATGTGCTTTTCCATTTTTCCGTATTCTTTTCTACTACTTTGACACTGCAATAAAAGAACCATTAAAACAATAAGGAGGGGGGGCTGGAGATGTGGCTCAAGTGGTAGCACGCTCTCCTGGCATTCATGCGGCCCGGGTTCGATCCTCAGCACCACATACCAACAAAGATGTTGTGTCTGCCGAGAACTAAAAAATAAATATTAAAAATTCTCTCTATCTCTCTCTCTCCTCTCTCTCTCTCTCTTTAAAAAAAAATAATAATAAGGAGGGCTGGGGTTGGGCTCAGTGGCAGAGCACTTGCCCAGGATGTGTGAAGCACTGGGTTTGATTCTCAGTATCAATAAGTAAAACACAATCCATGGACAACTAAAATAATATTTTAAAAAATAAGCAATAAGGAACACAAGTAATGGAGTCTCTCCTGGACTTAGGACCTCATTCATCATTCCTCCTTCATCCCACCCAGGTTCTCCAGGAATAACCTGGGGTAACTGTGGGAAGATGATGAGGGGCTAGCGCTGGGGCTCCGTGGTAGAGCACTCGCCGAGCACGTGCAAGGCCCTGGGTTCCATCCTCAGCACCACATAAAAATAAATAAATTAAATAAAGGTATTAGGTCCAACTACAACTAAATTTTTTTTCAAATTATGACAATAAATACCTAATGTAAATTATTTTTAAACAGATGATGAGGGTCACAACCTAAGGCCTGCTGCAGAGCCAGCCTGAATGAAATAGTGAAGGAGCAGGGTGCACAGCCAGGCTATCCCAGCTCTCCGTCCCAAGGTGGGGCTCTCTCCTCACCAATGCCACATTTCCCACACCTGCTGCAGGTCATTCCAGAAGCTTCCAGTGCATCTCCCTCAGGCAACTCAGAACAAGAGAGCTCCAGGCATCCCTAGAGACATGACCCACAGTGTCCCCAAGCCAGGTGGCTCCCTGAGGTAGCTCCAAGGAGAAGGAACTCCAGGCCTCCTTAGAGTCATGACCCACAGTGTCCCCAAGCTGGTGTCACACTTGGGCTCCTCTGAGAAGGGAGCTCTGGGCCTCCCTAGAGACATGACCCACAGTGTCCCCAAGCCAGGCATCACCCTCAGGCAGTTCTGAAAAGAAGGGAGCTCCAGGGGTCCCTAGAGACATGACGATAGACCCAGCCTGATTCCCTCTTAAAATTGGGAACCATCTTGCCACAAAGCCATGAAAAGCTCATTTTGGTTTCGTGTAAATTACTGCAGATTCTGAACCTGCTTGGAATGCCTGCCCGTGCCTTGGACTCCCCCCGCCTGGCTCTCTGACCACACAGCAGCCCTCTCTGAAACTGTAGTGACGCCCCATGAACCCTGGCCTTCCCTGGCCAGATCACGCCCCTCTCTGAGGCTCCAATGACCTTCATAAATTCTGATGTCGGGGCCAGCAAAATGTGAACTACCTTTGTGCTCTGCTGTCCGAGTGTTGTTATCTGTGACCCCCTTTGTGGAACTTTCTGGGCTATGGAGCTGCGCTTCGAGGGAGCTGGGGCTGTCTCTTCCCGCGGTTTTGGGTGGGAGAGGGAGCCCGGCTGGTGGAAATGATCAGCTTGCATTCATTTGATTTTAATTGGAGTCACTGGTCTTTTCTTGTGTCCTGGTCTAACAGTGACCCACAGTGTCCCCAAGCAGGGTGGCTCCCTGAGGTAGCTCTGAGGAGAAGGGAGCTATGGGGGTCCCTAGAGTCACACCCAGTGTCCCCAAGCACAGAATCCACCTGGGGTAGCTCTGAGGAGAAGGGAGCTACAGGGGTCCCTAGAGACATGACCCACAGTGTCCCCAAGCTCAGTGGCTCCCTGAGGTAGCTCTGAGGAGAAGGGAGCTATGAGGGTCCCTAGAGTCACATCTAGTGTCCCCAAGCACAGAATCCACCTGGGGTAGCTCTGAGGAGAAGGGAGCTATGGGCGACCCTAGGACCAACAGTGCCCCCAAACCAGGCGTCCACCTAAGGCAGATCTGAGAAGGGAGCTCCAGGCATTCCTAGGGACATGACCCATAGTGTCCCCGAACCAGGCGCCCACCTGAGGTAGCTGTGAGGAAAAGGGGGCTCGGCCCCTCCCTGAGGGGCGACCCACAGTTTCCAGGAGCCAGGCTCTGCCCTGTGGGCCCTGAGGAGAAAGCTCACCTCTCACCCTGAAGGAGGACTGGCGTCAAAGATGGCGGTGAGGTCCCTCCCCTGATGACCACGCCCCCCCATGGCCAAGTGCCCGGATAGCCACGTGCCCAATGGCCACGCCCCTGATGGCCACGCCCTGCAGGACCCTGCTCATGCTCAGAGGTGGTGCCCACCCCTAGTTCCTGGTAAATCTCAGCCCTTTCTCCACTCTCAGCTGTTACTGGATAGAACCTGTCCCCACTGCTGTCACAAGGTCTGGCAGAGTTGGCTGTGTCACCATGGAGTGGAATCTCAGGAGAGGAGAAAAGGGAGTCCAGAAGCCCACCTCCGCGTTCACCAGAAAGCAGGGAGCTGAAACTCCAAACCCCAGCTCTTGTGCTACAGCGAAGGAAAATTTCAAGTCAGACACCAAAAGTCATGCAGGAGAGGTTTCTGAGAAGTGACAGTGAGGTGAAAATAAACTAAAAGTGAGGCTTAAGCAAAAGCACTCTCAAGGGGGAGAGTGGGCATCTCCAGGCAGAGAATGAAAGGAGACAAGGCTGTCCCCAAACTTCATTACTGTTGATGTTTGCCAGGAGAACTGGGGACCACCTCTGTACTCTGCCCATCAGGTGGTCAACTCCTCCTTCACGTTGGGCAGTGGAGTTGTTGACCTTAGCTGGTCCTCTCCAGAACTGTCACCGTGGCCATCCTATTTAGGGGGCTTCATCCACAAGTCAATCCCATGTTGATGTGGGCACTGGGGTCAATTCCTGGTCAGAGGTTACCTTAGTGTGACTGTGCTACTAAAGGGATCTTCTATAGTGGCACCCCCTCCTCCACAGAAAATCTTAACTAAGTTTCCCCAGAAATCTTCACCATAATTGATTTGAGGACTATCAGCAAAAGAGTCTCTGTCTACAAGAGAGATCAATGTAGGTAAACTTCCTATTTTCCTGTTTCTCTATTTCACTTGGCCACTGGCCTGGAAGAAATCATCACTCCAGGTGCTGAATGCCCCATTACTAGTTTTTCACAAACATTTACCAGTGTAGTAGTTTGTAGAAGTGTGGGGAGCCACTCTGAATGACCCACACCTTCCAGTCCTGAAGCAAGAGGCTCTGAATGATCATTTCAATCATTTCATGGTGACTTGGGCATTGTCCCAGCTCAGAAAATGGAGGCATGTCTTCAGATGAAGGTGTCACCCCTGAGGTTGAGCTACACTCACCTGTTCCTCTGTAATCTTACCCCTTTGCCCCGTTTGGGATACAATGGTCCATGGAAACTCCCTTTGTGTGTCCCCTGCTCTTGCTCTGCCTTTGGGTGTGGCCTTCCTAGATGTCAGTCAACCTGCTGACACATACATCAGGAAACTAGACTCAGCCCCCTGAAACCTGACCCCTTGCCTCATTTGAATGGCTTTGCCTCAATAAAAGTGTTCAGCACAAGTGTGTGTGTGTGTGTGTGTGTGTGTGTGTGTGTGTGTGAGTTCTCTCACTCTCTCTCTCTCTCTCTCTCTCTCTCTGCAGACTCTTAAGGGTAGAGGAGCCATCACCACAGGACCCAAAGAAAAAGGTATTTTTTCTGTCTCTTGTGGATTATTTAACACAGCCCAGTTTACCTGGAGTGCCCCTGAGTGTTTTAGTCATGAGAAAGGTGACAATTTGTGGCCGATATGGAACTCTAGGATGAATTTTAGAAATTTAGTGGGCTTGAAATTTCTCTCCAGAAGTTAAGCATGCTTAGGATTTCAGAGTATTGTGAGCTGAATTGTAGAAAGTAAGTAAAGTAGAAGAAAAATCTGTGACATTCAACTTTTTAATATTTGGGAGTAGTTTGTGGTTAGAAAGAAAAAAATTATTTTTATAATTCTAGAGACTCTAAATGTAAAGAATTATTCAGATGATTAATGGGATATGTTGTTAAGTCTTCTCCGATGGGGAAAGTGCTTTTGTGGACTTTTTTGGATTGTTTTTGTAAATTTTTATATTTTGAAATATTACGTAAAGATGGGGGGGATTATATATTAGAAGTCTGTGCTTGGAGAGTGAGAAAAGGGGAAGGAAGATTTTATGATGAGACTTGATACAATGATTCTTTACCTGTAGAGGAGTGAATGTTATTTTTGTGAACACTCAGAAGATTTATACTGAACCTCTTTGCTACATTCTTGTCCTACTGAATCAGAATGGCTGGAACTCAGCCACTGAGGACAAAAGACTTTAGCTGCTGTTCCCTGTGGTGTCTGTACCTAGGCTCACAGCCAGCAGTGCTTTTAACCCTTAAGCAACTTGGCCTGGGTGCCAAACGAAGACTGCCCTAAAATCTGAGAGAAACACTGGTGTCTGCCGTTAAACCTCACTTTTTTTAAAGAGAGAGAGAGAGAGAGAGAGAGAGAGAGAGAGAGAGAGAGAGAGAGAATTTTTTTAATATTTATTTTTTAGTTTTTGGTGGACACAATATCTTTATTTCATTTTTATGTGGTGCTGAGGATGGAACCCAGCGCCCTGAGCTTGCCAGGAGAGCACACATCCCCAGCTTGAGCCACATCCCCAGCCCCTAAAACTCACCTTTAGTCCTCTGTGCTACAAGGAAAAGTACAAAACACAGGAAAATACAAGCTGCTACCCATCCCTAGGATCCTGCCTAGGTGGGAGATAGAGACAAATCTAACAGAATCCCACCAGCTAGGAAAGCTCAGGGAACCTTTGCCTGACTGTGGGCAGCAGGCTCCATATGTTTCCGTCACCATGGTAACTGCTGGAAGCCTAGCAGAGCTGGCTTCCTGGTCCCGCCTCCCACATTTCAGTTATTTTTGAATTAAATAACCTTACTTTTCCTCTGTGATTATGTTACTAAATAAAGCTATTGATGGGAGGTTTCCAACTATGCTTTTTATATTTTGCTTTTAATTTTGAAGGTTATGGGGGTGCACTTGCTTGTTGCAGAAACAAAAGCCCGCAATGTTCCTGTGATGAGCATAAAACCCTTACTCTCATTCCTGACTAATTGTAAAAAATAAAATATACATAAGGGTCTTATTTCAGCTACATCATGTGACATCACACATTTATTTATGCACTCCTAGTTAAAAATAAATTGAAATGGATCCAAATATCTTAAGAACCACGTGCTTACATAAAGTTAACACAATTATAAGTTATGCCCTTATTATTAATATATTTTTTCTAGGTATTTTGATAACCTATAGTTCTTAATTCATGATTACCATATATGTCTGTTTAGTTAATATATATTTATCTAATTGCTTTTCTTCAACAGAAACACATAATTTACATACTTCTTACACATGCATTTATCTGATCTTCTGCCTTACCTCCTCTGCTTCTGTTTACAGATATTTTAGATACAGACATTTGAGATGAATATATTTCACTATAAATTTGATTTCAAGAGAGAATACAACCTTCACGTAATCTCTAGTTCTCAAAGTTATCTTACAAATTTTCTTTAAATTTTTTATTTTAGTTGTCGTTGGACACAATACTTCCATTTTTAAATGGTTTTAGGTGGTGCTGAGGATTGAACCCAGCGCACTGCACATGCTAGGCGAGTGCTCTACCACTGAGCCACAACCCCAGCTCCTGTATAAACTTTTATAAGATGATAAACGAATATAATTCTATCTTCAGAAATATTCAAGGGCTTTAACTATATTTTCATTAATATTTCTTCTTATCAAAGTACAAAAATTTGTTTAGATTCTAAGGTTTTCAAAAATTACTCCAAAGTATAAGCAGGAAAAATTCTAAAAGGAAAAGATGCTTCAACCAAGAGGAAGCACACATTGGAGGTCCTAAGAAGAATCAAAAAAACATCTTTGGGTGAAACAAGGTCTTTACATTCTAGGTTTTAATGATAAAAGTATTTTCCTAAACCAGAAAATCTTTATATCATTATCTAGACAGATGATATAAAAAGTTAAAATAATTAAAAAGAGATTTATATGTACTGTACTATCAAAATTTTAACTGATTAACTCAAGAATATTTCAGGCTATTTCCCTAATTTTTCTATGCTAATGTGATCTAAGGTTTGTCCATATTTTGACATGATAAAACCTATTAAAATGTTGCTTATTTCCTTTAAGGAAGGTCTTTATTGCCTAATGATTCTTACTGTTTAATGTGATAAAATAAAATAAAAAAAGACAAATCCTGTAACAAGGCCTCTGGCCCTGAGCTGGAGCCTCACTGACATGGCTACATCTCTGAGAGAAGTTACCAATCAGGCTCCATGGTAAGAGCTGACAGGGGAAGGAAGGGAGGGGAGAAGCAGCTCCCCCCTTCTCAGTCGCTGTCCTTGAAGGGTTAACTTGCCCAGAACAGTGAAAGGAAAAGCTGCTTTGGTGTGAACTTCTGCAGACTGGGAGCTTCTGAGCCCCTCCCCTTACATGCTGGGTATAGAGTTCTGAAAGTACTGAACTCAAAGTTCAGGGGGATTGATTAATTACACCAAAAGCTGCACCCTCTGAACCTGGCTATAGAAAAATAAAATCTGCTTCCTGTTTGGTGTCTTGCCTGGTCTGTGCCTACAGCACTTCCTTTCCAGACAAATGGAGCCACTTTAGCCATAATTTGTAGCTTCACACCAACCTCAGTGGACAGAGTTAGTCCCATTACTCCTTTTTCTTGTCATGCCTTCCCATTAGCTCCTCTGCTTTGGTTTATTTCTACAAATTAACTACCACCTTTGCTTTCTCATCTACTTTGGGAGTAGTTTAAAGAACTCTTAGGACCTTGCCTGCATTTCACTGCTCATTGCTAGCTACTACCTAACACCTGCACCCCAGCCCTGCACTCCACCAGGCCAAGGGCTGCTGCAGCCAGGGGCCAGGTGGGCAGGGGTGCAGACATGTGCAGCTGCAGGAGCTGGGAAATTCACTCATGCACCTAACAGAAGCCCAGAAACAGCCCACTGCAGAGGCCTCTGGGAAGTGTGGTGTTTGAGACAGAGTGACTTAGCCAGAGGCTGCCCCATTTTCAGATCATGGTTTTTCAGTAAAGAAGTTAAGGCTGGTTGTGGTAGCACACATCTGAAATCCCAGTGGCTCTGGAGGCTGAGGCAGAAGGATCACAAGTTCAAGGTTAGTTTCAGCAATTTAGTTAGACCCTAAGAAATTTGGCAAGACCCTGCCTCAAAATAGAAACTGAACAGGGTTCGGTTGTGGCTCAGTTGTTAAGCACCTCTGAGTTCAACACCTGGTGGGAAAAAAAAAAAAAAAAAACAAGTTTAATCTCAGCCCATGGTGACCACTGTCAAGGGGAGAACTTACTTCAGATCAAACCCTCTGGTGATTCTGGGAAAGCAGGCTTCAGCCCCCTTCCTTGGGGCATTCTAACTAATTCTAAATAATTCATTCTAGATGATTCAGCTATAGTCATGGATGCCCCTGGGAGCTACAGGTACATGTTCATTCAGAATTCCCAGGGAATCTTGACTGAAATCTGGTATTCTGACCACACACTGTAACCACAGAGGATCTGAGAGCTGTGTGACATGTGCTATCCAGGCACCTGGAGGGCCCTGGCAGTGTCACCTGGTGTTCTGCCCACACACCCTATGTCCCAACTGGCAGGACACATCAACGTGGGCAGCAAACCTAGATGGGGAGGAATGAAGGGACAGGAGACACGAAAGGTGACAGCAAGACAAAACTTCTGATCAAGCTGCAAACTTTTATTGTTCACACAGGGGTATTTATGTGCTGGGGATGGGGGAAGCTCTCTTATTGGCAGTTGCTGTATGTCTTCACAAGGTGAGATAACGCAGGATGTTTCAGGAAGACAGATGGCCGCAGGATGTCTCAGGGAGATGGATGGCTGCAGGGTGCCTCCTAGGCAAGATGTCTCCCAGGGGGCTGTTTCTTGTAACTGTCAGGCTATTCTTTGAAGGAGAACTTTCTTTTGGTCCCTGGCAACCCTAGCCACAGAGGACCTGAGAGCTGTGTGCCACATGCTGGCACCTGGAGGACCCTGGCAGTGTAGTCAGGTGTTTTGGCCATGCAGGCCTCACCACAGAAGTCTACAGAGGCTGCAAGTACCACCTTCTCCAGGATTCTGGCCAGTGCAGTCCAGTATTCTACAATGTGGCCCTCACTGCAGAAGTTTCTGTACGCTGCTATACGGGAGCCCCTAGTGACTCTAGGAAGTGTATTCAGCCGATGAAGCCCTCACCATAGAGGCTCCTGGGAGCTGCAGGCCCCCAAGCACCAGGGACCTTGTAGTGTGGTGCTCTGTTGGTGCAGACCACATTATAATGGCACCTTAGAACTCTGAGCCCCCAGGAATTCTGGGCATTGTAGTCCGTACTACTAGGGCAGCCCTGACCTCAGAGGTCTGTGGGCCATTGATTATTCTGGGTAATGCAGTCCATGCTATCTAAGTGGACCTCACCATCACGGCTCCGGGGATCTGCCTGGACACCCCAGATGCTTTTCCCTGAAGCCCTCGACAGGAAGGTGTCTGGACGCTCCAGGGCTCAGGGATTCTGGGCAGTGTAGTCTGGCCTTCTGCACAGCCCTCACTATGAAGGCCTCTGGACAACACCCCCCCCCCCCCAAGGATTCCAGGTAGTACAGTTAACTTCTCTGCCCTCCCGTTCTCCCCACAGAGGATCCTTAGAGCTATAGCCCTTGAGGGTAGTGAGTCATGTAATTAGCCCACTCACATCAGACGGTTCTGGGAGCTAAATTCCCCCTTAGGGTTGTGGGTACTTCAGTCCCAGGGCTTGCTCAGTCATCAAAGAGGGTTCTGGGAGCTGTAGTCCTGAGGATTGTGGGTAATGTAGTGCAGTGTTCTTGCTCAATTACTACAAAGGATCCTGGGAGCTGCAGCCCCTGAGGGTTCTGGGTAATGTAGTGCAGTTCCATGCTCAATTACTACAAAGGATCCTGGGAGCTGCAGCCCCTGAGAGTTCTGGGTAATGTAGTGCAGTGTTCAGGCTGAATTACTACAAAGGATCCTGGGAGCTGCAGCCCCTGAGGGTTCTGGGTAATGTAGTGCAGTGTTCAGGCTGAATTACTACAAAGGATCCTGGGAGCTGCAGCCCCTGAGGGTTCTGGGTAATGTAGTGCAGTGTTCATGCTCAATTACTACAAAGGATCATGGGAGCTGCAGCCCCTGAGGGTTCTACTAGGAGGAGCACAGGAGCTGCAGACCCCATGCTTTCCCTGGTACCCTAGAGATTCCAGGTAGTGCTCTACCCACACAACCCTCACCACAGAAACTCTGGGAGTTACAGGATTTGCAGGGATCCCCAGGGATTCCAAGCACTGAAGCCTGGTATTCTGCCCTTGCAGCCCTCCCCCCAGAGGTTCCTAAGAACAGCAGCCATCCAAGGGTAATGGGTAGCACAATTTGTCATTTTGTCAATACAGCCATCACTCCAGAGGTCCCTGCAAGCTGCAGGTCCCCGAGGGTGATGGATACTGCCGTCTGTCATTTGACCTATGCTGCCCTCACTGCAGAGGGCTCTGGTGATGGCAGGCCCTGAAGGATTCTAGGTAGGGCACCATCATCATCTTTGCAGCTCTCACCCCAGAGTCTCCTGGGAGCTGCTGGCTGCATTCTCACAAACCACCCGGGGACTCTGGGCAGTGCTGTCCAGCATTCTGCTGCTCACACCCACCAAGGCCCCTGGGAACTTTGGGCCACGTGCTTGCCCTGGTACACTGAGGATTCTGGGTAGCATATCCCAGCGACTGCCCACCCAGCCAAGAATCCTCCACTAAGGCCTGTGGGATCTGCAGGCCACACAGTTGCCAGGAGCCCCCATTATTCTGGGTAGTAGTGGTCTGTCATGCAGTTCTCACTAGAGGCTCCTGGGAACTGTGGGCCCCGAGGATTCTAGGCACTGCTGCCCAGCATTCTGCCCACAGGCCCCTCAGTGTGAGGCCCCTAGGAGCTACTGGCCCTGGCACCCCAAGTATTATGGGTACTTCAGCCAAAAACTGCCCACGCAGCCATACCCACTGTGGGACTGGTCAGAGGGCCCACCCCACTGGGAACAGACTCACCCAGCAAACCCCAGCATCATCCGGTTTCTTCTAAAAAATTGTAGCCACGAAATGGAAAGAAGTCTTTAATACAGCCACAGTTGAAAATGATCATAATTCTTTAATATCTAACACCCAACTGATATACAGATTTCTCCAGCTATTTCAAATAAATTTTAGACAAAGTCAAATGAGGTTCTAATAGGAGCATGCAGTACACTGGATTGATACATCTGAAGTCCTCCTTTACTTGTGGTTAATTTACACTGTAGATCTTCAAGTCTGTGTTTTGCTTTTTCGTTTGGTTTCATCTCAGAGTGCCTGGGATGGAGCACTCCACCCTGGTCTATAACCCCACCACAAGGTTCTTCTTGTAACCGACACAAATACAATATTTACACTTAACGTAACTTTGAATTTTAACACATCAACTTCTCAATATTTCTCAAGTACTTAAACCTATAAGAAAAATTAGTCATTAAAACATGAATAAGAGCAAGCAATGAGGTGCACATTAGCCCTTCCCCTCATGCCCCAGTGGGACTCCAGGCGCTGGGCCTCCCTGCACCTCTTGAGTGGACATCTGTGTTTCTCCTGTGTCCTTGGATTTCTCCCCAAAATACACTCAAGACACACAAAACACACTGAAGTGACATAATGATGAGCAGCCAAAACCTCAGTGAGGAAAACTGTTGTAAAAAAGTTCTGCTGAAATATTACCTGGGAAAGCAAAGAACATGGCAGAACTTCCTTCTCAGCAAACAGGCAGTGCCCAGGAAGCTTCTTCCTCATGTTTTCCTCACCTGGACCTCAGTCATCCTGAATCCACAGTGGAGTCTCCATGGGTAGGCGCCAAGGAGAAGGAAGCCCTGGTCCTCACCACAGACATATCCCCCAGGCATCCCCAGGCCATGGTGTCTCCCCAAGAGAGTCCCTAGGGTAAGGAAGCCCTGGACCCCACCTTAGACAGAGCCCCCAGGCCCCCCCAGGCCATGATGTCTCCCCAAGAGGGTCCCCAGGGTAAGGAAGCCCTGGTCCCCACCTTAGACAGAGCCCCCAGGCATCCCCAGGCAATGGTGTCTCTCCAAGAGGGTCCCCAGGATAAGGAAGCCCTGGTCCCCACCTTAGACAGAGCCCCCAGGCATCCCCAGGCCATGGTGTCGCACCAAGAGGGTCCCCAGGGTAAGGAAGCCCTGGTCCCCACCTTAGACAGAGCCCCCAGGCATCCTCAGGCCATGGTGTCTCTCCACGTGGGTCCCCAGGGTAAGGAAGCCCTGGATCCCACCTTAGGCAGAGTCCCCAGGCATCCCCAGGCCATGATGTCTCCCCAAGAGGATCCCCAGGGTAAGGAAGCCCTGGTCCTCACCTTAGCCAGAGCCCCCAGGCATCCCCAGGCCATGGTGTCTCCCCATGAGGGTCCCCAGGGTAATGAAGTTCTTGTCCTCAATACAGACAGAGCCCCCAGGCATCCCCAGGCCATGGTGTCTCTCCACGTGCTTCTGCAGGATAAGGAAGTCCTGGTCCCCACCTTAGGCATAGACCCCAGGCATCCCCAGGCCATGATGTCTCCCCAAGAAGGTCCCCCAAAAAGGAAGCCCTGGTCCCCACCTTAGGGCCCCCAGTCATCCCCAGATGTGGCATTTCCCACGTGGGTCCCCAGGAGAAGGAAACTTGCAGAGGACACAGAACACCACCCCCCAAAAGCAGGTGGTGGGAGACAGTTGTTATGCGCGCCCCCTGCTGGCCACCATGGGCAGCGCAGGGTGCCGCAGGCTTAGCCTTCAGAGCTGCCTCTGCACACCCTAGTGCCAGTCAACAGTGAAGCTCTGAAATTCATAGTTCTGATGATTTCTGGTCATAGTTTCATAAATCAAAAAGAAAGAGGGATGGGGCGGTATCAATGGCAAAGCTCTGGCCTAGCACATGTGAGGCACTGGGTTTGATCCTCAGCACTGCATTATATAAATAAGATAAATAAATAAAGACATGCTGTCCATCTAAAACTATAAAAAAAATTTAAAAATAGAGCCCATCCTATGTCTTGGTCAGAATGGATGGAGATAGAAAGCTGCAAAGTACATGGCCCCTAGGCAAAATTCCACTGATTTCCTATATAGTAGCAATCACGTAAAGTGTGGAATGTGTAAACTGGAATAAAAGGATTTTAAATGTGTTAACATGTAAAATAGCAACCCCCCAAACTGAAGTACCTGCTTTCAGAAAATCTTGAAACAGAAGAAAGAAATCAAATGCAATATAAATCAATGCAGAGATACTCCTTGCTCAGGTCTCAATGTCGTTAAGATAAACCTCCTCTGCAGATTCAGTGATTCCAAGTGAAATTCCCAACAAGCTGTTTCTGAACCTAGGATCCAGATGCACCTCAAGAAGGCACACATCTGGAGCCCAGAAGCTGTCAAAATACTCCATAGACTTGCATTTACAATGCGAAACTGCAAAATTCTAGAAGATGTGCATGACCACATGCTCCCTCTGTCTGCTGCCAGGCTCTTCCCTGGCTTCTCCTGGCTCCTCTCCTGGTTTCCTCCAATCTGCAGCCTCAGAGGTGCAAGCCAGACAGGGATGGGGAAGTGTGTGCACGTATGTAAAGGCACACAGAGGTGCATGGGTGTGTCATGCGCATGTGTAACAAAGTTGGTGGGGAAGGCTGTGAGGGTGTTGTGTATGTGTGCACCTACACATATGTCTGCCAATGCCTTGGCTGGGCACAAGATCAGGAGGCACTCACACACCTTGTAGATTCAACTAGCAATTCTTTATTCCCGAACTCACACCGGCCTCTACACACGTTCTGGGGAAATCCGCATTCTGCTGCCGCACAATTCACGTCCCAAAAATACTTTCTCAATTCCAAGAGAACTCAAGGGAACTCAGGCAGCAGGAACGCCCTATTCCCAGCAGCAATAAACTTAAACCTGGAACTTCCCTAAAACCACATTGTCTTAAACCGGGAACGCCTTAAACCCAAATTATCTTAAACTCAGATACTTCCTAAAACCTGCAGGATACACCCTAATCCTGGATCCACCCTGGTCCTTGAGCAGGGTCACCTTTCTCAAACACACATGCAAGGTCACAGCAAATTTCCAAGGCAAGTCCATTTAACATGGGGTATGCTGGCAAGGAAATTTCGATGCATCATTCCTACTTGGCAATGGCCCTCAGCATATGTCTATACTTGTATTTGTGATTGTGTGTCCACTTGGGGTGCCAGTCAGGGAAGGAGTGCACCCCACTCCTCCAGACGAATCCTAGATCCTCAGTTTCCTTCTATGGAAATTTTTTTTTCTAAAAACACCTTTTTCTTTTAAGAATATTAAGAAGTGATGCTGTATTTTTATTAACATTCACACACTAGGTCAAGGCCCAGCCTGGCTCAGGGAGGGCAGAGGGACCATCCAGGCCACCTGGATAGAGGTGTCGCTCCCTCTGTCACTGCACCCCTTCCTGTGCTGCTGGAGGGGCTGGAATCAGGCCTGTGCACCCCAGCAGAGAAGGACTAGAATGTGCTGAGGTCTCCCTCAGAAGAACAAGAGAGTTGGAAGGGAGCAATGCCTGACGCTGAGGGCATGGACTTTGCTGCCCACAGAGGAAGAGCACAGTCTCCGGTCTTGGATCTGATGCTCATCCCTGAGCTGAGAGCAGCGCTTTCACACAGAAATGTCCCCAGGCACAGCGGTGAATGGCCTGAGCTCAGAACAGGAGATCTGAGGGGCTCAAAACTAACACAGTTCCTTTCCTGCCACATGCTCCTGACCTGCCCTGTGGTCTTTCAACTCAGCCCTCAAATGCCTTGGCCACTTTCCTTGGTCCCTCCCCTAACCAAAGCCAAACTGCTCCAGGATGCCTCCTCAGCTTCAATTTCAGAACAGTCTCCTTAATGCTGAGGTGATTCGCAAGGTGCACTGGGAGGAGCAGATATCTTTAGCACAGGGAGAGCCAGTGGGTCCATTTCCAGGACCAACAAAACAGAGCACAGAAATAAGTGTGATGTAAAACACAAACATGTGATCTCCCCATTCTGCAGGCCAGAATCCCCAAATGAGAGTGTCATCAAGGCCATTCTCCCTCTGACAGCTGTTGGGAGGGTCCCTCCTTGCCTCTTCAGCTTCTGGTGACTGCTGACAATCTCCTGTCTTGCAGCATTAGGGAAATAATTACCCATTAAAGCAGAGGGTTCAATCAAGGCCCTATATGCTGGGGAAGGGTTGTCCTTGCTAAACCCACCAAACAGGGTGCTTCTGGAGACAGCCAGGGTGGCCAGATGTCACCAGGGATGGCAGAGGATGAGGAGCCTGATTCAATACTGGGGAGTGCTGAGGGCCATTGCCAAGTAGGAATGACGCATTGAAATTTCCTTGCCAGCGTACCCCATGCTGCTTAGAGGACATTCGATGGGACATTGCATGTATGCTTTAGTAAGGTGACCTTGCTCAAGGACCAAGGCGGATCTGGGTTTAGAGCTGATCAGGTTTGAGGAAGTTTTCCCTCCTTGAGTTTAAGGCGTTCCTGGTTTAAGACAAGTTTAGGGCGTTCCCGGTTTAAGACAATAGGGGTTTTAGGGAAGTTGGAGGTTGAAGATTATTGCTGCTGGGATTAGGGTGTTCCTGCTGCTTGTTCCTGTTGAGTTCTTGTGAGATCAAATGGGATTGGAAAAAAGCCTCGTGGAGTAGGTGAATTGGAGGCAGAACTTGGATTTCCCCAGAACCTGTTTGTGTAGAGGCCCTTGTGAGTTCGGGAATAAAGATTTGCTGTTTGAACCTACAAAGCTGTGTGGTGGCTCGTGATTGTGCCAAGCCGAGACATTGCCAGGGAGGGGGTGTCCTTGCTAAACTGTTGAGCAGGGTGCTCTCCCCTCACTGAATTGTACAAGGTAGGGCAGCAGCAAGCCCAGGAGAGGGTCCAGGAGTCTGCAGAAGTGTGGCCAAGCAGAGGGTCTTTGTCAGTCTCCTCTTGTTCAAGAAGAGACGTTCCTCTGTCCTCTGAACAATATGAATTCATGTCGTCATTTGGTTGCCTTATATTTATCAGGGACCTGCTGACTCATCTCTGGGACTTTGTAGTGGAAGATACTTGCTGGACGGGGCCAATTGCCAGGCATTTAATGAGAAGGAATTAATAAGAAAATAAATAAAACATGGGAAAAATATCACAAGTAAATTCTGTTCCTGGATTGTCTTTGATGGTGCTATGGTTTGAATTTTTGCAATCCAGAATTCGTATGATGTGATGTGGGAGCAGTAAGGGGAACTCTGAGGACTGACTGGCCCTGAGCACTCGGCCCTCATGAGTGAATTTATCCATTCATAAATTAATGGATCAAGGGCTCAGTGGGTAGAGTGCTTGATTCACATGCACACGACCCGGGGTCCAATCCCCACCACCACAAACATTAATTACTTAGTTAATTAATTAGTGGATCAATGAGTTGTCAAGGGAACAGATTTGCTACAAATGCCAGCTGGTCTTTTCACACAGTGTCTCAGGATACTGCAGAGTCCCTTCCAGAAGAGGCCTTCAACAGATGCAGCCCCTGACCTGGGACTCTCTACACACCTTAAAGTAAAAATAGCTTTTTTTTTTCTTTTGGTGCTGGGGATTGAACCAGGGCTTTGTGCATGTGAAACAAGCACTCTACCAACTGAGCTATATCCCCAGCACTAAAAATAGCTTTTTAATGAATGACTCAGCCTCAGTTGAGCAGATACAGCAACAGAAAACAGCCCAAGTCAAATGGAAATATCAAAGGGAAAACAGATGGCGAAGGGACAAAAGGAAACTGGTGTGCTATGTGTAGGCCACACAGGAATTACTGGAATTTGAATTTTAAAAAAAATAGCACTCCTGAAATACTGAAGGATTATTCTGACAACACATATACAAGTATGCATTTAGAAAACTTTGAACATGGTTGAAAGGAATGAAAAGAAACATAAATAAATGCAGTGATTTTCCTTGCTCAGGATCAATTCAACCATTAATGTTAGCAAGGTACTTCTTTCTAATTTGATCTTTAGATTTAGCAGAATCCCAATCACAACACCACAGAAGATACCTACAAATGCTGAGCCTAGAAGATATGGCATAGGAGTGATCAAAAATAGCTCAAAAGGGGGCTGGGAATGTGGCTCAGTGGCAGAGCACCTGCCTCACACATGTGAAGCACTGAGTTGGATCCTCAGCACCACATAAAAATAAACAAACAAAATAAAGATATTTTAAAAAATAGTTCAAGACTCTGCACATCTGGTTACAGCACTTATCATAAAGCTTCAGTGATCCCAGAGTGTGGCAGTGAGAAAGGAATTGGAAATAGACAAAAGGAACAGAAGAATGAGCCCCAAAAAGACCCATGTAAAACCAGTCAAGTGGTCCTCTTAAAGGAACAAAGGCAACTCGATGGAGAGAAAAAATCTGTAACCATGAATGGCTACAGAACAGTTGTGAAAATAAAAATGAACCACATGAAACTCAAACGCGATCTTTATGGCTTATCCAAAAAGCTACTCAAAATAATCCATAAAGTCAAATTTTCAAGTGCAAAATTGTAAAATTTATAGAAAAAAATCTGCACAGCCTTGTGTCTTATAAATAGGAGGAATCAGACCCAGGAAAAACACCCTGTGGAGACTGAAGCTCTGCTGCCAAAGCCTGGAAACTAGAGAGGCTGCAGGGAGACCATCCCAGGGAATGCAGCCAACACCTCAGTTCCAGAGCTCTGGACTTCAGAGTCTGAGGCCACACGTCTCTGTGTGTCTAAGCTATCCAGTTGGTGGCACTTTGCTAGGCTCTGTAGGAGAATGACACAGGCACATTCTGCCCACCCTCTGTCTCCCCAAGCTCATCTCACATAGGGAGGGGACAGGAGCAGGGCACTTCACAGGCCCTCACCACTGCCAGGTGGTCACTTCCCACACTGACTGTCTGGGCACTCTGGCCTCAGCTTTCAACCTCCTGGAGCCAGTACAGGATGAGGACAAGGAGCAGTAAGAGGTCAGCCTTCCTGGGACTGGACACTGAGCCTCCACCTTGCTGTTCCTGGGCCCCAGAAAGGACAGAACTAGACAAATCCCACCCCTTACATGGCCTTCAGCCCACCTCCCAGCCATCCACAGCTTGTAACAGCAAAAATGTCCCTTTTAATCTCAGGAGGCAAAGGAGAGGACGTTCCACCTGGTCAAGGCATCTCACATGTGTCCACTGGGCCCAAGCTGGCCCTTTAAAGGGGTGAGGGAAGAACACCCTGGGGGTCAAACAAGACAAAAAGTGGAGAGGAGTTGGCTGGTTGTCAGGAAGCTGAGGGTGGATATGTCTCCCCATAGAGGCCGAGTGCAGGCGCTGAAGAGGGACCTCCTGCCTCCACCCAGGGCCTCTGATAACTGCATAGGCACCCTTTCTCAGGAGACCCAGTCCCAGCCAAGGGGCAGCTCCAGGGACTTAGTCTGTTTTCCCAAAATGGGCACGACGCAGCTTGCTGAGTCAGGATTCTGACTTTCAGGACTAGCACACTGCCTGTTCAGCACAGGAGGAGCAAAAGGCCCTTCACAGCCCAGGCCTCCAACTGTGCCTCCCTTACAGGCATCTCCTTTGTGGGACACCAGGCCCTGCTGGCTGCAGAAAAGGCCACAGGCCAACACAGGAATGGTTAGGGACTCTGAGTGTTTACTAGGGGGCTGAGGGCGGGCACTCCCCATGGCAGCCAAAGGCAGAGCAGTCACTGCCTCTGCCCTCTAGAGTCTGGGGTGGGGGGCTTCCTGGTCGGGGATGCATGAGTCCAGTCCTCCTGAGGCAGGTAGGAAGATGGTGTTCCCCCAAGTCCACACACCCTGCTGGAAGCAAATCCCCTGAGCTCAGGGACTCAGCTCAGTTTGTGCCTCATGTGCAACACCCCACCTCCACCTCGTCCCTCAAAACAACTGCCTGAGGAAAGCTCAAGGCTTCCAAGAAAACTTACTCTGTCCTGGCCAACACCTGACGACAGGCCCCAACCTCCCTCTCTCCGGTCATTTAATAGAAAGGACTTGCATGACAACATGCACCTCTTGCAACTCAGAGGGGCTCAGAGCCTGAGAGCCATTACCTTGAAATATAATCATCCAGTAGGACAGGTTCTCTCTCCCAGTCTCTGGGGGAAGACAGAATTCTTAGACCACTGCCACCAACACAGCTGACCTAACTGCATTCACAACGACTGCCTCTACTTCTTACTTCACCGAGTCCCAAGCTGAATTCTTCCCTCCTTCCCCCTTTACTATGCCCAAATTACCTCTGCAGATCATAATGGAACTCGGCTCTTTCCTCCACCTTCAGTAGCTACCTAGTGAAATCTGACCTACTGCTACATCTGATGTCCAGTTGTGCCCATCGGTGACATCACTGCAGTGGACATCACCTGATGTCCAGTTGTGCCCATCGGTGACATCACAGATGTGGACATCACCTGATGTCCAGTTGTACCCATTGGTGACATCACAGATGTGCACATCACCTGATGTCCAGTTGTACCCGTCGGTGACATCACAGATGTGGACATCACCTGATGTCCAGTTGTACCCGTCGGTGACATCACAGATGTGGACATCATCTGATGCCCAGTTGTACACATGGGTGACATCACTGCAGTGGACATCACCTGATGTCCAGTTGTGCCCGTCGGTGACATCACAGATGTAGACATCATCTGATGTCCAGTTGTACCCATCGGTGACATCACAGATGTGGATATCATCTGATGTCCAGTTGTACACATGGGTGACATCACTGCAGTGGACATCACCTGATGTCCAGCTGTGCCCGTCGGTGACATCACAGATGTAGACATCATCTGATGTCCAGTTGTACCCATCAGTGACATCACAGATGTGGAAATCACCTGATGTCCAGTTGTACCCATCGGTGACATCACAGGTGTGGACATCATCTGATGTCCAGTAGTACCCGTCGGTGACATCACAGATGTGGAAATCACCTGATGTCCAGTTGTACCCATCGGTGACATCACAGATGTGGACATCATCTGATGTCCAGTAGTACCCGTCGGTGACATCACAGATGTGGACATCATCTGATGTCCAGTTGTACCCATCGGTGACATCACAGACGTGGACATCATCTGATGTCCAGTTGTACCCATCGGTGACATCACTGCAGTGGACGTTCAGGAGAAAGCGTCAAGGAGACCACCTTTCTAAGCGCCATCCTCTGCACTCGGCCCCTCCAAGCACAGCTGCAGCCCGTGGAGCAGGCAGAGGAATGAACACTCCGGTCCCAGTCAGCCCTAGGTGGCCACCTGCAGCTGGCCAGCACTCCACACAGCACACCAGACTCCCTACCTCTATGCCCAACTGTGGGAGGCCGGAAACCCAAGCAGCCGGCCGCAGAGGCCTCTGGGGAAGCGGGCCCCAGGCATTCTGGGCATTGCAGTCCAGCATCCTGCCTGGGAAGCCCTCACCATGATGGCCCATGGAGCATTCTGGGTATTGCAGTCCTGCATCCTGCCCAAGCAACCCTGACGTGATGCCCCCCCTCCTGGAAGCCGAGAGCCATTAGCATTCTGGGTAGTGTAGTCCAGATGTCTGTCCACACAGCCCTCACCATGATGGGCCCCCAGGGATTCTGGGTAGTGTACTTTGGCGCTCTGTGGTGTCCTTCCAGATATCCTGGGCAGCTGCAGGGCGGGAGGACTCTGGATATTGTAGTCTAGTGTTCTGCCTATTCAGCCCACACTACATAGGATCTGTAGACTCCTCAGCTGTGTCCATAACAATCCTCCTGATCCCTCCTGGTGTATACTGAGGGGAGTTGCACCCCACTAATGGGACACCAGGTGGGACCTAGTGAGAGTTCCCCCAAAATTGGTCACACAGGTGGGCCCTCAGGTGCTGGGCAGGGGGCAGGAGCCATGCTGTCTCGAGTGTTGCAGTAATTTACTTGCAGGTCAGCATGGGAAAAGAAAGAAGAAGCAGAGCAAGCGAAGCAGCAGCAGAAAAAAAGTCCTTTATTGTGTACAAGCAATCTTTTTATAGTATTGTGAACAAAGAAGGCAGCTTTCCAACATCAATAAATCAGGTCTTTCAGCTAATTATGAAAGACCCCAGCCCAACAACGTCAGGCCTAGTTGCAAAACCACCGAGGCATGTCACAAACCTATGCAGGCACCAGAGGTGTTTTTCAGATAATCAGGTGTAAACCAGGTCCCAAGGCATGCCTGAATAAGCAAGAACAAGAGGACCAGAGTGCAAACATGTAGCTTTTATGTGGTTTTTCCAGTAACATAAAGTGAAAAACAACTTTGCCCTTTAGGTAGCCTATATGCTGGGTTTAAAATTAACTAATAAGAAACCTATTGCTTACCGTGTGCGAAAACTGCCCCTTTACCCTATAAATATCTCTGTATCCCCAAGCCCGGTGTGCCAGTTCACCAAAGCTCCGGCTGAGGTTCTGCTGGGCACCCGCAGGCGCCTGTGTCTCAATAAACCACCTCATGCTTTTGCAGCCAGTGTTTCGTGTGATTCTCCTTGGACAGGGAAACGGGGGTCTTTCAATTAAACATAGCATACAGAAGTTTTACTTTCTAATCAGAAGTGACCCGCTTCTCATGGCTAATCTATTCTCAGCCTAGAGTATGTTGAGCTCTGCTCTTTGTTAAGAACAGATAATAAGATTTTTCTTATCGCCCTCCTAGCCCACTTGGCAGAACATCCCGTTTGCAGGCAAGTCCTCCCAAGGACAGCAGACACCTCGTTTTCAAGCATGTCCATTGTTACCTATCTATACCTTGACAGAATATCCCATTTGTAGGCAGACTCCATCAAGGACAGTAATAGTAATGCAGTCACATTTGATTTTTTACACTCGAGGGGCCTGTGATGAAGGGGATGACCCCTGGCCTTGCCATCCTATCCCAAGGTCATCATGCATTCCAGGATGGGTGCTACCAGGCAAGACAGAAGCTGCAGGCCAAGAATGTTGACATCCCAGTGACACCTGTGTTCCATGGAGGTAAGGAGGACAGGCCTGGACCCTCAGGGCTCCTGCCCCCTCATCTGCCTGGGAGCTAAGCTCTGAGGGGACCAACAACCCAGGCATATAGAGGGGAACCTGGGGTCTGGGAGACCAAGGCCACTGGCCTGAGCTCAGAGGGACTGGGGAGGGGGGAGCGGGAGTCCTCAGTGGAGGCAATGGAGGGACAGTGGTCCCTGTGGTTTAGGTACTTGTCAGCTCATTGCTCTGCCTCAGCAATGCCACCCAGCCTGCACCCAGCCTGTCTCCTGGGTAGTGACCAATGTTTTCTCATCACAGCTGGTTGGACACAGGGCTGGCTCCTGTGTGCACAGGCCCTCAAGGGTCGCCACCACTGCTCCTCTCATGTCCCCTGGGAGACTGGGTGGTGGGATATGGGATCAGATATTGGGGTGAGCAGATGCCACCTGGGGAGGGGGGAGGGGGAGGAAGCTGATCAGTAACGGGGTAATGGGACATCATCTGTGGAGGGGGAGGGGAGGAAGGTGGTCAGTTATAGGGTGGTGGGACATCACCCAGGGAAGGGAGGGGGAGGAAGGTGGTCAGATAAGTGGTGATGGGACATCACTGGGGAGGGGGGGAGGGTAGGAAGCTGGTCAGTAATGGGGTGATGGGACATCACCAGGGGAGGGGGAGAGGAGGAAGTTGGTCAGAAAAGGGGTGATGGGACATCATCCGAGGAGGGGCAGGGGAGGAAGGTGGTCAGATAAGGTGTGAGGGAACATCATGGGGAGGGGGAGGAAGATTGTCAGATACAGGGTGATGGGACATCATGGAGAGAGGGGGAGGGGAGGAAGATTGTCAGATACAGGGTGATAGGACATCATCGGGGAAGGAGAAGGGAGGAAGGTGGTCAGATATGGGGTGGTGGTACATCACCCAGGAGGGGGAGGTTGAGGCATGAGATCGGTATCTGGTGACCAGTTATCAAGGGTGGCTCTGGCTACTTTTGGGTTCACAGAGACCTGCTGGATGGCTGCAGGGCTTCCTGCACCTATGTAGGCAGGCAAGCAGAGACAGACAGCCACGTGATCAGAGGAGACTGCTCCAGAAGGTGCGATTTCAGCTGAGGCCCAGAACAAAAGGAGCAGTGAAAAGCTGGGGATCCCGGGGTCTGAAATGCGCACCAAGTGGACAGAGGAGGGACACCAAGAGAGGGAGTTGGGGCATGTCCAGGAAGGACAGGAAGGGCCAAGGTGCCCGAAGGGTACAGCACTGAAGAGAGCCCAGAGGCCCTGGAAGGGCCAAGTGTGTACGGAGAAACCCCAGTGTGTACGGAAAGGGGCAAGGATGGACAGGAAGAGCTCTAGGCTGCTGAACTGTGGCGCTGAGAGCCCAGGGGTTTGGGGGAGGACCGAGTTTCTTCGGAGAGGGTCGAGGGTCGAGTGCAGAGTCAAAAAGGGACCGAAAGAGCCGATGTTGGTAGGGAGTAGTTGAGGGCCAAAGAAGGGGTTGAGGGGCGGCGCGGAATATACAGGTCTTGAGAGGATCTAGGGGGAGCCACGCAGAGGGCACTGGGAGGGCCAGAGGCTGTGGTTGGGTCGGGAGCGGTCGGCAGGCGGGGCGGGGAGCAGGGCGGCCTCATCCCTGCTGGGTAAACACTGGACCCAAGCCTCACCTAAACCCAAGTCTCCATCCAAACTCAAGCCTAACCTAACACAAATAGATATCTTCTCTCCTGGCTTCTTTGCCTGTGTCCACCTGCCACACTCCCACCTTCCTGATGCCAGGGAGTTGAGGTGACATGAAGCAGAATATGGACAATGTCATCACTTTCAGCACTGACTTCTAGGTAGCCTCATCTGTCTCAATATTAGGCCATTCAACAGTTCTCCCAGAGGAAATGGGCTTTGCTACCTACCTGCAGGGTCACCCTGTGGGTATGACCAGGGAGAAATAGTGCCAGGAGAACACATCTGTCCACTGTGACAGAGTCTTAAATGTGGGCTCACTTGGTCCAGCCAAAGCCCACCAAAGAGCTGAGGAGGGCGTGGTGACAGAGTTGAAAACAGACCTCCAGAGACCAGTTTCAGAGAACTCAATCCACTTTATTATTGTGTACCTTTGGTCTACCTGTCTGTTTTGGTGCCAATACCATGCTGTTTTGTTACTATTGCTCTGTAGTATACTTTAAGGCCTGGTATAGTGGTGCCACCTGCTTCACCCTTCCTGCTAAGGATTTCTTTAGCTGTTCTGGGTCTCTTATTTTTACAGATGAATTTCATGATTGCTTTTTCTATTTCTACAAGGAATGCCACTGGGATTTTGATAAGAATTGCATTAAATCTGTATAGTGTTCTTGGTAGTATGATCATTTTGATAATATTAATTCTGCCTATCCAAGAGCAAGGTAGATCTTTCCATCTTCTAAGGTCTTCTTTGATTTCTTTCTTTAGGGTTCTGTAGTTTTCATTGTATAGATCTTTCACCTCTTTTGTTAAGTTGATTCCCAAGTATTTTTGTTTTTTGAGACTCTTGTAACTGGGGTAGTTTTCTTCATTTTCCTCTCAGAGTATTTGTCACTGATATACAGAAATGTCTTTAATTTATGGGTTTCAATTTTATATTCTGATACTTTGCTAAATTCATTTACTAGTTCTAGAGTTTTCTGGTGGAGCTTTTTGGGTCTTCTAGGTATAGAATCATATCTTCAGTAAATAGTGCTAACTTAAGTTCTTCTTTTCCTATACAAATCCCTTTAATTTGTTTCATCTAATTGCTCTGGCCAGTGTTTCAAGAACTATGTTAAATAGAAGTGGTGATAGAGGGCATCCCTATCTTGTTCCAGTTTTTAGAGGGAATGCCTTCAATTTTTCTCCATTTAGAATGATGTTGGCCTGGGGCTTAGTGTAGATAGCCTTTATGATGTTGAGATATATTCCAGTTATCCCTAGTTTTGCCAGTGTTTTGAACATGAAGGGGTTCCTTTGAGCAGTATGTAATGTCCATATTTATCCCTTTTGATTAACCTGGGCTTGAAGTCTACTTTGTTTGATACAAGGATGGGAACCCTGCTTGCTTTCTCAGTCCATGTGAGTGGTATGATTTTTCCCAACATTTCACCTCCGGTCTGTGTATGTCTTTTCCTATCAGATGAGTCTCCTGGAGGCAGCGTATTATTGGGTGTTTTTTTGTTTTTGTTTTTGTTTTTGTTTTTTTTTTTTAAATCCAGTCTGCTTGCCTATGCCTTTTGATTGGTGAGTTTAAGCCATTAACATTCAGGGTTATTACTGAGACATGGTTTATATACCCAGCCATATTTGATTATTTTTGTTATTTAACTTGACTTGATTTTCTTCTTTGATTGGTCTTTCCTTTAGGGTACTACCTCCCTCTGCTAATTTTCATTATTGTTTTTCATTTCCTCTTCATGGAATATTTTTCCAAGGATGTTTTGTAATGCCAGTTTTCTGGCTATAAATACTTTTAACTTTTGTTTACCATGGAAGATTTTTATTTCATCATAAAATCTAAAGTTTAATTTTGCTGGATACGAGATTTTTGGTTGGCATCCATTTTCTTTCAGAGTTTGATATATGTTGCTCCAGGATCTTCTAGCTTTCGGGGTCTGTGTTGAAAAATCTGCTGTTATACTAGTTGATTTTCCCCTATATGTAATCTAATTCTTTTCTCTAGTGGCTTTTAAAATTATCTTTTTATTCTGTATGTTGGGCATTTTTATTATATTGTGCCTTGGTGTGGATCTATTGTGATTTTGTACATTCAGTGTCCTGTAGGCTTTTGAATTTGGGTTTCCACTTCATTCTTTATGTTTGGAAAGTTTTCTGACATTATTTCATTAAATAGATTACTCATTCCTTTGGTTTGAACCTCTATGCCTTCCTGTATCCCAATAACTCTTAAATTTGGTCTTTTTATGCTATCCTATATTTCTTGAATGTTCTGCTCATGGTTTCTTACCATTATCACTGTGTAGTCTACATTCTTTTCAAGATTATATATTTTATCTTCATTGTCTGATGTCCTATCTTCCAAGTGGTCTACTGTGTTGGTGACGCTTTCATCTGAGCTTTTATTTTGGTTTATTGTTTCTTTCATTTCAAGGATTTCTGGTTTCTTTGTTTGTTTGTTTTAGAATCTCTAACTCCCTGTTGAGGTGATCTTTTGCTTCCTGTATTTGTTTATATAGCTCCTTGTCAAAGTGATCTTTCACTGCCTGTATTTGCTTTCTTATATCTTCCTTGAGTTCACAGAATATTTTAACCATGTACACCCTGAACTCCTTCTCTGTCATTTCTTCTGCTGTGGCTTTCAATGAGTCAAATGATGTGGTGTCTTGATTTGTTTGGGGCACTTTCTTCCCTTGTCTTTTCATGTTGCTCATGTGTCTTCCTTTCCAGCTCTGTGGGTGTTATTGTTTTTACCCTACAGGTGTTATTGTTTTACCCTACAGGTTTGTAGTGCTCTTGTAGGGTTCCAAGATCCCTCCTTTGTGGGGAAGGACAATGTTAACAGATCCCAATATCAACAATATAACATGTATGAACAATTTGTTGTTATTAAGATGTTTACAGTTTGGTCTCAATGTACAGAAATGTTGGATTCAATTATTATCTAAAATATAATCAGTAATTTCATAAAAGATTTACAGTTTCTGACAGTGGAAAATGAACTGGGGGTAGGGCTTAGGATGACATGCTGAGGAGGTGGGATTTGAGGATATAGAGTTAATATATCTTTGGAAGTGTGAAAGAGAAATCTAATGAAGAGGGTTAGTAGCAAGAAAATAGACAGGAAGTAATTTAGGGTAGGCAAGTACATAGGAAGATAGTATTGTACATAAAACAAACACACATATGTATTTAGAAAAATACAAGATGTTAAAATAGTAAAATTTGGAGAGAGAAAGAAAAATGAAAGAAGAAAAAAGAGCAGAAAAAAGGGCATATACAATACCTCTATATTATATTATTCAGATGACTCAGTCCTCAGAATCCTATTTCATGCAAAGTTCTTGGTTTCACATATGTTGGGGATGTGAGTGCCAGAGGATGGAAGGGTAGAAGACAAAGAGAGAAGAAAAATTTTTACCCAAAGGAAGAAACCAGGGTTGTTGCTAGTTTTAGAGATCTGAATCTTTTCTGCTTCTCTTCTCATCCAATAGTTGGGGTTGTCTGTTCTAAGCTGGTGTCTCTGCCCTCAGGATGGTGGAAGTAACCAGGTGGGAAGGCTGGTTCTAGTGCAGAATACATGGAAGCAGGGAATGGCACCTGCCAGTCCCTGCAGGGAGACTGCACCTCATGGGTCTCTTTTTGGTACTGCTAGGATGACTTGAGCACCCAGTACTTCTCCCTCACTTGCCTGGAGATTTCCCAGTTCCTGGTCTCTCTGCTAGGCTCCAAACTTTAGCCCCATCTCCCCTTCCCTTAGCTGTTCCCAATTGCGGGACCTCTCACACTGGGGCTCTTGTGGGCAGCACCCTGGTTGCACTGCCACTGAGTTGTGCCATTTCTGTGTTGGGTTACCACCACTGGGGAGAGGGGGAAATTGAAAATCTGGTACCTGGCTGGCTGTAGATCTGATCGGGGAGCTGCCCCCACCTAATATGGTGAGAAGGGTGATCCAAGAGGGAGGCAGTCTGCTTCCAGTGCTGGGGTGTCTGGTAAGGTGAGGAAAGCTGGGTGATGGCATTGTGCTGGGCATAGGTAGCAGCTGAGTGACCTGCATGGGAGTGGATCAAAGTCTAGGAGTTCTGTAGAGGTGCTAATATGTGATCCTGCAAAGGCACTCCCTAGCCCCACATTTGTTGAAACTTTGGCTTTGGGTGTCAGGAGCCGGGAGTCCAGAGACCTGATCAAATGCTGAGGTCCGGAGCAGTGCGTGGGGTCACAGCACTTGTGATTTCTGTGGAAAGCAGTGGTAGAGGGGTCCTCTAACATTCTCAGAGATGCAGTATTTTGACTAGGTGAGATCTGGATCACGGAGAGACACAGAATGCTGCCTCCCTCTGTCCTGCTATCTTTGTTCTCCCTGCTTTGTTTGGCCTTTTTCATGTACTCAGAACACAAATAAAGAAAATCACAGATTGCTGAAGAATCTGGGTAACTTGGGTTTACAAAATTTAAAGGACATACTGAAAAAGCCAATTAAATGTACAAGTTATTAGAAACTATGAGGAATCATAACTTCTGGAACAGGTCAAATTCTCAGGAATGCTCAGCTGAGTTGAGGCTGGCTGAGCTTCCATGGGAAGGGTGGTTTGGGCATGAGAGCAATTTGGAGGGGCTACATGTGAGGCCATAAAGGAGGTTAGGGGAGCTTCACAGGGGGCCATGGAAAAAGGTGATAGAGGGTGACACCAGAGGGGATGAGAGGAGTAGGTGGAGAGATACACAGCTCCCACACCACCCTTTAGCATCTCCAAGATAAGGAAGGAGGGATCTCAGTCCTTGACAGGGACACCACCTTGAGGAGGTGGTGGAGGGCTAAACTGGAGCCTATGAGAACAGGTGGTGAATGACTTGAGAGGAGGTGGTGGAGTGAAGGAATACACAGGGTCTGAGAGGACATGGTGGAGGACTAACCAGGAGGAGATAAAGGGGTTGGTGAAGGGACTAATTTTCAGGGGCCTTGAGGGGAGATTCTGGAGAGAGAAATACTAGGACAAAAGAGGAGGTTGTGGGAGAATACACAGGAGATGACAGGAGTTGGGGTAGGGCTACAGAGGGAGAGACAGTGGGGGAGGGACCATGAGAGGAGGTGGGGGAGTGCTAAACAAGCAGTGGAAGGTATATCAGAGGCCCTATGGGATGTGATAGAGGGCTACACAGGAAGCTGTGAGAGAAGTGGTGGAGGGCTAATGAGCTGGTCATAAGAGGAGGTGGTCAAGGACAACATAATATGAAGGACAGTATCTCAGGGATGCTGAGTTCTAAGGAAGTTTTAGTTTGACCATAATCCTCACCTCTCTTGCCTATCCATAACTCTAAAACACTAACCCTATTCCCATCTCCTTTTACCCTAAAAACCCTAAATATAAGCCCACAAACTATGCACTTCTGTTTAACATCTACCCTATAACCCCACCCCCCCATACACACACACATTACCACCTATCCTGCAGCCAATATCTGACCAAAAACCCAGACCATAAATTTGCTCACGCTCAACCCCAAACATAATTCCCACTTAACCATAAAGCTCACCATATAATTTTGGTGTTCTAATCTTGATCTTGAAAAGGAGCTGGGCTTTAGTGTGGCTCACCATGAAAAGGGGATGGCCTCAGTGTGGGTAACATTTGAAGGCAGGCCTCTTTCCTCCATCCAGGGTTAGCTGCCCACATTTGTTTGATTCTTGGAGTGCATTCTTCTGGACCATGTTGGAGAGATCCAAGGCCTGCTTTGGCTGAATGTAAATTTGGCCTGAAACAATTAAGCCACTTTTTTTCACAGCATTTGTGAATATTGCACCTGAGTGTCACACCAGCCTTCTACTGAAGCACTTTTATGTCCTGTTAATTGTATTGAAACAGGCTCTGACACTCAGCACACCACTTTGAGGTGGCTGTCTGGGCCACTTGGTGGTAAGTGGCACAGCTGGAGTCCTGAGCACAACTCCAACCCCAACTCCCAGCTCCCCCACCACTCTTTAGCATCTCTAAGACAAGGAAGGAGGGATCTCAGTCCTTGACAGGGACAGTGTACTCTGGGGCAGATGTTGCTTCTGGGATGGGATACTGTCCCAGGAGTGACTGAAGGGAGATGAACCAGGGTAACAGAGCATTCACCCAGCAGCACCTATTTCTTATCCTCAGCCTGGAACTTAGATCCTACTTTCCCCCTGTGGACTTTGACCTCATGCATCCTGAATTGGGATGGGCTACAGACATGGCTGCACATTCCCCAGACAATGCAGTCTGGATTATTACCAAGATCATTTGTACATTTCAAACTCACTTTCCAGCATCTTGGGAGTCAGCAGCAGCCTTCATCAGACCCTCCAGGCATGTCCTGGCTCATCCCAGGCCCAAACATAGCTTCTTCTCTGCCAAGAGTGACCACTGTCCAATCTGACCAGTCATCCATGCAGGCCAGACCAGGAGTCACCCTTTACAGGCCAGGCGAGGTGGTGGCAGAAAGTTACTGGCATCATTCAACATTACCAATAGTAGGGAATGATGTAACATGTGGGGCATGTTGCGTCATAAAGGAGGAAACTTAACTTGATGTAGGACATGCAACATGTAGGGCATGTTGCATCAGAAAAGAGCAAACCTAACTTGCTGGCTGCTACCTGCTTCCTGGTCCTGGGGCCACATGTGGCTAAGATAGCGCCTGGTGATCAGCCAGAAGGAGTTGCCATGGGTTGTGATGAAAAATTGGACCACCTCTAGGATAGACTCAGAACCCTTCCGCCCTCGTGGACAGCTCGAGTCTCCCATTACTGACTGTAGGATTGAAAGGGTAAAGTTTCTAAGCTGCCTGAGTTAAAATGTAAGGGACCAGGCATTGTAAACCTGCTTCTAAATTGCAAAGCATGGGTTAAATTCCTGAGGCAGTTAAGACAATGCCCTACTGGCCATTTAGTTGATTTATAGCCTAGGACCCTGTGTAGCTTGTCACGTAAGCATTCAAGACCCTGTGCAGCTTGTCACGTAGGCATTCAGGGCCCGAACAAATCAGTTTAAATGTAACCCCCTCCTTAGGAATGACCTATCACTCCAGCCAGCCCTGTTCCCGCCAATGAATGTACTAATCAAGTCTAAGAATTATTGCTTGACTTTTGCGAGGAGTATAGTGATTTGTTAAAGAAGACTGTGATGTATGCAAAGCCCCCGCCCTCCCCAAAAAGTGTACTTAAGCATTGTTCAACCCCTGCTCTGGGCTCTGAGCTGCTCTCCCTTCTTGAGTGGGCACGGAGCCCCAGCATGCTGGATCAATAAATCCCCTTCTGCTAATTGCATGAGCCATCACTTGGTGGTCTCTTTCTCCAATGTTTCGCCGGTCCCTTACAGGATGGGTGTACCCATGAACTCTCCCCACCCTGATGACCTTTATCCTGATTAGCTCCTGTACATTACATTAGCTGTGTGTATTTTCTCATTAAACGAGATCCTGCTTTGACTGGTCTCCCTGATTGTCCTTTGGAGGGCTGGGTGCTGAAGGTCAGTGGGGGCGGTGTGCTCTCCCCATCTCTCCAGCAGGTCAGAAGGGAACGAGGGCTAAAAACCTTGACAACCAATCTCCCAAGAAGAGAGAAGATGGAGACAGGCTCTGCTGGTCCATTGGAGCTACTAGGGCCCTAACTGGACAAATGGGCAAACACAGTGCTCTTTCAGAGAGTTTCCTTGTACCTACAAACCTGGCTCAAAGCTGCACAGAGCACAAAAGTGAGATCAGAACTTGGAATCTTTTCCACTCTCTCTTTCCTATTTGTCTCTTTCATGTGAAGAAAGGCAGCATGAAAGAGAGAAGCTTGACATTTCCTTCTGTTTCTTCCCTGAATTTCCATCCCTTACAAATCTTCTTCTTCTTCTTTTTTTTTTTCAGTGTGTCCTGGCTGTGTTCCCAGAGGCTGTGCCCAAACACCTGTGCTTAGTTTAAATTTCAGCCTTGGCTTCTGAAATTACTGGTACCTCAGGCTACCGCATCTATCCATTTCTAATTTTGGATGGTATGAATTATCTTCCAAGTTGTTTATCCTGATCCTGCAGGAAAGTTCTTTTTGAAGGTTTGATTTGGGTTCACTTGAACATGCATTGATATTTCTTCAGACATAAGACATAGTTAACATCTAGCTAGAAAAAAAAATACTATTAGCATCCCATAAACATTTTTTGTCTTATTTTGTTTGGTTGTCATCTTCTCCTTCATTCATTCAATCATTTATACCACAGCCCTGGGCATCATATACTCCAGGGAAAGCCTCCACCCACTGAACTCCATCCCCAGCCCTGTGAGGTTAGCAATTTAAGGTATGGAAGATGGCATGTTCCCCCAACAATGCTAATCCCAGGAAATACAACCTGAGACACAAAGAATTTGTTCTTTTTCTTTAAAGAAGAAGCCCAGACTTCTTGGATACCCATATACATATTTAAATAAACTGTCCAGTGACTAGGGTGGCTGAGGTTGGATGGTATGTTTAAAATGATCCTGTGTAGTCTCACAATACCCTGTCTCAAAATAAAACATAAAAGAGTCTGAGGCTGGGCTGGGGTTGTGGCTCAGTGGTAGAGTGCTTGCCTAGAACATGCAAGGCCCTGGGTTTGATCCTCAGCACCACATAAAAATAAATAAATAAAGGTATTGTGTCCAATTACAACTAAAAAAAATAAATATTAAAAAAAAGGCTGAGGCTGAAGGTAGTATGGACCTGGGTTTACTTTTCAGCATCACAACAAATAAAATTATTTGGTACTGTCTTTCCTTCCCTGTATTACTCTCTATTTTCTCATTTCTCTCTGAAATGCTGCCTTTACTCCAGGAAGAAAGAGAAACTAGACTTTTCCTTCTCTGTTTGTCCATGACTTTCTGTTCCTGTCTTCATGATAGTAAGAGATCATGATGTAGTAATTATATGACCATTAGAGGACACTCTAGGGACAATATAGTAGTACTCCTGGCCACTGTGTAGACACTACATTATGATTAAGATCACAGTGTAGATATTATTTTAGTTTTAGAGGTTGCAGTGTGGACATTATATCAGTGTTAGAGGCCACAGTGAGGGTATTATATTAGTGTTCATGACCACAGCACAGATGATATATTAGTGATAGAAGCTTTAGTGTGAGTATTAGTGTTAGAGGCCTCTCTGTGGAGACTGTATTAATGTTGAGGCCACATATGGATATATTAATATTAAAGTCCAATGTAGATATTCTATTAGTATTAGAAGCTCCATATGGAGAATAAAGTAATAAAGTAGTAATAAAGGGTCCTGTATGGACATTACACTAGGGAACATGTGTCTTGGGTGTAGGTGGAAACAGTGGTCACTGAATTTCTTTCTACAAGAAGTTCTTTCTCTACTGGGTTCTCTGAGGTCTCCCTCCCTGCTTTCAGGGTGTGAACAGGAAGCTTTCACTATTTACGGCAGGACAAACCACAGAACCTCATTTGTCTCTGTCTTGACTCTCTCTGGATTTGACGCCTCCATTCTGAACACTGCGGGTTCAGAGGTGGTGCATGCCCTCTGGTGGCCACCAGGCTGCAACACAGGAGGCTGTACTACAGCAATGTAAGCACACCCCCATCCTGACATTCTTGAGAAATGTCTGAAATTCAGTACTGTATTCAGATTGTTCTATGATCTTGGAAGTTCAAACCAAAATGAACACCATTAACCATGATTTTTTAAAAATGGTTATGGAACAAGTATTTGGAAACTATATTGAACAAAATAAGTGTAGACACAAACTGGTCTACAAAAATTTAGTCAAAATAGTCTATGACTGAAATTTGAGAAAAAAACCTTTTAAAAATCTAGAAAAAAAAAAACAAGAAAATTTATGCGACCTTAGACTTACTGATAAGGTTGTGTGGGGCAGGGTTCTGGGGATCAAACCCAGTGCTTTGCACATGCAAGGCAAGCACTCTGATACTGAGCTACATACCTAGCTCTTTGTGATAAGTTCTAACGCAATACTAAAAGCCAATTTACAGAAGAAACATGTTGATAACAGACTTTATAAATTTTCACCAAGAATATGTTTACACTCTTGTAATCCCAGTTACTCAGGAGGCTGAGGCAGGAAGACAGTAAGTTTGAGGCCAGCATGGGATATATAACAATACCCACTCTCAAAAAGGGATGGAGATGTAGCTCAATGGATTCAATCTGAAGCATTACACAAAAATTAAATTTTATACTTTGTAAAGGAACTCATTTAGAGAAGAAAAAGACAAGCCAAAGACTGGAATAGATTATTTACAAAACACATTTTTTTGAAAATGAATTCTTATTCAAAATACAAAAAAAAAAAACTTTTAAAAACCAACAACTGAAAAACCCAAGTAAAAATGGGTAAATGCCTGAACAGACACCTAACCAAGGAAAAATGTAAAGTTTGCAAATAGTTATACAAAATGATGCTCAATATGACATTTCACTAAGGAATTGAAAATTAAAACAATAATGAAACCCCAATATTATGTATAATTAAAAGAAACCAAGAAAAAAATAATGAGATCATGTGGCACAGCTATTAGAACAGTTAAATTCTAAGAAATTGACAATATACCAACAACTGGAGGACACAGGACACCAGCATTCTCATTCATTGCTGATAGAACACACTGCATTGAAAGACAGTATGCCAATTTTTTTTTACAAAGCAAAACAAGTCTAATTTATGACCCAACAACATACCCCTATATTATCTGCATTTAAACAAGTGTCTTTGAAAAACATGTTCAAACAAAGCCAGCATATAATTATGCACAACATATCTAATCATGCTGATCAGATTACAAATCAGAATATCTTTCAGTAGCTGAATACATAACCAAATTATGGTACATGCATGCAGCAGAATATATTCAGTAATACTGAATAGAAAGGAATAAACTACCAAACTATGCAAATATACAGATGAATCCTACCTGTTATCTTTACCTAAATTAAATAAGCCAGACTGAAGAGACTACACACTGCACGGCCCACTTTATGACATTCTAGAAAGGGTAAAATTACAGAGATGATATACCAGCGGGTATAGGGAGGGGGGTTGCAATATTCTCTATGACACTTAAATGGAGGTTACCTGACATTATGCATTTGAGGAAACCTATGAAAATCACAATCTACTCGAATTTAGTTCTTTACAATTTGGTAATACCCAGTGATGAAATACAGAATATGAGAAAGAATCTAACTGTATTACAAGCAAATGGACACATTCACCAGAAGCAGTAGGCAAAAGGTGAAGATTGAAGTCATTGGGAAATGAGAAGAGACTCCTATAAAGATTTCTTAAGGAAGCCTCTTTGTATAGTCTTCCATCTCTGACAAGCCCTCACCAGACATCAAACTTACCAGTGCCTTGATTTTGGACTTTCCATCAACTGTAACTGTAGGCAATAAATTTCTGTTATTTATAAAATTACAAAGTCTAAGGTATTTTGGTATAGCAGCCTGAGAGAACTAAGACACTGATTTGTTATAAAGGGTAGACATTAATTACTAGATAAGGAAATATACAGGATGAACCCCAGGATGCTCCCCTCCCTGTTCAGGAGCCTCTGATCACACGGAGTTGTGTTGTATACTTTCCCTGTATATGGATGTGTTCAGCAACTCAGAAGCTCCATAAACCACTTCATTTTTTATTTTTAATTTTTATTTTTTGGTTGTCAATGGAGATTTATTTTTTTATTTATATGTGGTGCTGAGAATCGAACCCAGTGCCTCACATATGCTAGGCAAGCACTCTGCCACTGAGCCACAACCCCAGTCCCCATAAAACACTTCTTATAGAGACTTAAGTGGAGACTTAATCATGTCGGCATGATGGATTATTAACAAAATCCCCAGCTTCTTTACCCAGAGAATGGGGTAGAGAACTGAAATTTCCAAGTTTTTATTTATTGCTTGGTCTTTCTCATGACCATCCTCCATCCTGAAGCTGCCCTAGACCCCACCAAAGTCCTTAATAGAGCAAAAGTCCCTTCTATCACCTGTGCAATGAATTGTCACCTGAATCCTGGAAATGAGATTCTCCTTGGTGGAATGGGATGGCTGAGAAATAAAATCTAGGGAAAATAGAACAATAAAAAAAATCACAAGACACAGAAAGTAGTTTCAAAAGTGGGGCAGCATGGGCTTCTATACTATGGCAAAAGCTACTATGAGGGATCTTCCTAGCAGAGCAGAGATAAAGGTCATGTGCATTGGGCAATGTATTGCAGTAGGAGAGCCACGGATAGTTCTTAGTTTGCAATGTGAAACCTAAATTTTCCTGGCTTCCATACCAAGAGAAGATCCTTATGTAAATCATAGGTGGCTTCCCACATATTCCCTCTTTTTACTTTGCAAATGTAAATAATGACCCGTTATTTCAAGTTCCTGGATTCTTGTTCTGAGGGTGCAACAACCTATTATCACAGTACAAGAGAGAATTAGTAGCAAACATATCATTCCAATAATATAACATGTAGAATGTTTTACTATATTCCCAAGATGGGATCCATTTAATTTATAAAGTATTTGATCAGCTAGAGACGCAGAGCCCATTAAATTCATCCTGCTTTTTTAACTATATTGGGTGCTCCAATGTATTCCCATGAGGTTTAAGCCATTATTATTGCTATGACAAACATCCATCAGATGATTTCTAATTTTTTCCAAATTTCATTGGGAAGCAGAAAAATTGACTGAAGTAATACAGGCCTACTTATATCTAGCATGGCATTTAAGCCTTTGAATTTGGGAGTAGAAAGCGTATTATTGATATCTATAATAATAGCTTTTAGAATATTTAATTTAGTTGTAAACTCTTACTAATACTTACCTGATTGCATAGGACTTTAGAAATATTTTGAGTCAACTTATTAAGAAAATGAGCTTAGTTAGATTACATTTTTTTACAATTTACAGGATATCTATTATTTATTTTTTTATTTCCATATCTCCAATAATTAAACAAGAAGATTGAATAGAGGCTTGCAGGTCATAGCAGGAACCCTCCTTGAAGTTCATGCCTATAAAGTTAAATATGAGGCCATTTGAAAGATGGAGAAAATGAGGCAACAATTAAACGCCAGAGATATTTTTGAATATCATCTTCCCTGAAAGTTAGAATATTACCAATGAAACTTTCAAGGATCATTGCATCATAAGAGAATGGATTATGTCCATAAATATAGTGAATATGGAGTCAGATATAAGCCTTAAAGAATACATTAAGATATGTTGGGCCCAAATTATCATCAAATAAGAAATGACTATTATAAATCCAAATGTGAGTTATTGATCTTTCTAATGTAACATCAATCAGTTTGCCAGGCTTTAATTTGGCCTTCATTATATGGCTGTAAATAATACCCAAACAACAGGGAGTAATCTATATCATATGGATTTTTAAAGAATCAAAATGGTAGTATATATAATCTTATTTTTTATTCAGAAAATAATTTTAGATAACTCAATTATATTGCTAGCTTCTTAGATCTTTTACTAAATACTTCAAATTAAAACATAGTTGTTTGCAAATTTCTTTTAAGAAGTAGAAGTAAAACACATTTAGTAGCAGTGCTTCCACATTAAATCCTCCTGACTTTGGATTTTCTATTGGAAGTGGTGTCTTGATATAACTGTCTTTTATCAATTTTTTGAAGATTAGTCCACAACATATCTATCACCTCTAGAGATTTTATGTTGCACTGGCAAAACATTTGTACACTTTAGTTACTCAGGAAAGATACCAAATTCTATTGCAGAATGATTAGGGCAGTAAAATACTGGTGGATATTCTGTGGAAATAACTGGCTTGTTATGAGAAAATTTTATTTCAATAATTATTCTATTTTAATAACTGTACAGATGTATAAATACAATCTTAAGTTCTAAGGACCAGTATGACTTGTTTGTCTAGGTCCTTCCTATGTTGTCCTTTCCTCAAAAGTTTTCATTATTAGTAATAAATAAAAAAATTGTTTCCTATGCTCACTAAGTATATATATGTATGTATGTATGTATGTATGTGTGTATGTGTGTGTGTGTGTATATATATATATATATAAAGATGTCTATTTGTGCCTTCTATACCTTTATAGAGGCCACATCTCATAAGTTAAAACTCTTCCTTTCACATCATTCCAAGTTAAGATACCCATCCAGGTTCATTTAAAATAAGGTTCATAGGACTATTCTAGGCCATTATGTACAATTTAAGGCTAATGATAAAGTTTAGGACTGAGGTTGTGGCTCAGAGGTAGAGCACTCACCTAGTGTGAGGCACTGGATTTTGATCCTCAGCACCACATAAAGTAAAATAAAGACTTTGTGTCCACCTATAACTTAAAAATAAATTAATTTCCACAGATCCCTAAGGTCAGAGGAGCCATCACAGGACCCCCCAAAAAGGTATCTCTGTCTATTGTGTGATTATTTTGTGCAACTCAGTTCGCCTGAAGTGATATTGAATGTTTAGTTGTGAGGAACTCGACAGGTATCTTAACTTGGAATGATGTGAGAGGCAGAGTTTTAACTTATGAGATGTGGTACGAAGATACAGAAGGCATAAATAGACATCTTTTTTAGAATTTTATGTATATAATATATATAAACATATATATTTAGTGAGCATAGGAAAATTATTTATTACTAATAATACAAAATGTAATAGAAGAATGAATAGTCTTTTACTTGTCAATTTAGAAAAAAATGTATTATCATTAAATCTAATGTTGATCTAAGTATGGAGAATTAATACTTTAAATATTGATGGGTAAAGTGAGTCAGTAGTATTGTTAGGACAGTGATTTAATGAATTACTTAGAAAAATTTAAAATTTCATATGGCTTTGACTCAGCAATGACATCTCAAGGGACTTACATCAAAACAATCTTTATGTATAAAGATAACCATATGAATATTTTTAATAATTTTGATTTGAAGGCAGTAAGATTAACATAAGGTTTTGGTTAAAGGAACTGTATGATAAAAAATTTGGCATTAAAAGTAACATTGTAAAAGAGCATTAACAATATATAGTTTAAAATGATTTTATAAGTTTTAAAAATATTAATATGATCCTATATTTGTATAAAATATGTATATCTATATGTATAGAAAATACTTTAGAATGCTATGTATTAGATGTTAACAGTGGTTATCTGTGAACAGTAGATTTTTATGAGATTTTCATGTATACCTCTTAATTTTTGGAACAATGAGTTTCTTGGAAAAAGTTAGGTAAGGTGTTTTACATGTATGAAGACATGAGTTGGGTGTCAACATACTTTATATACAAACAGAGATATGAAAAATTGTGGTATATATGTGTAATAAGAATTGTAATGCATTCCGCTGTCATTTTTTAAAAATCAATTTAAAAAAAGAAATTAATCTCAATTTCTCATTTGAATATCAGTCTATAAACTTTTGTATGTAATTTTTTGGGTCAATATAAACTAAGTTGACATATTTCAATGTTATATCTACAATATGAAATGGACAAATTAAAAGAACTTTTAATCCCTTCTTGAGAGGAGATGTTAAAACATTTTTATATCTTATGATATAAGCTAGTATCTTTCAATTGTCTTTTTAAAATATAACAACTAAGTCTACTTCCCAGTGTAAGAGTAATATGTAAGCTGTATAATATATTTATATAATTATAGAAAATCATATAAATAGATTTTTAATTATTTTGTTATTATATGAGTTGGTAACAGATCACTATAAAAATTTTTAGCTTGTAGAGCATTAGTTTAGTAAAATGTTCTCTTAAATCTTATAAATATATATTTAGAAAACAGAGATAATTGATATATAAGAATTAGTAATAATTATCATAATTATATTGATATTTTTAAATCAATTAAATTTAGCTTTTAAAGAGAAATTTGAACTTTGGGATTTAAGGTTGCATTTGAAAATAATTATTTGTCTAAGTAAAAATGTATGAATCTTAATGTCTTAAAAATTAGCCCCTTTTTAAGTAATAAAACTTAGCAGGCATAACTAATTTTTTTATTGGAATGAGAGTAGATTAATGTTTTAAGAAGTTCTTGTCATCTCAAGGTATAGGTTAAAATTTTGGTTTATATTAGCACATTAATATTTGCTCTTAGAGGAAAGCCTCAAATATTTTTAATTGATTGTTATATACATCTCCAATTAGTTACATACTAATTGTTCTCTATTTACTCAAACCTTCTATATTACTTACTTAGACCTTCTGTATATAACCATATAAATATTTTTCTATCCAGAAAAATCTTTTTCTTTCTATAATTAAAGCCTTCAATACATAAAAATCTTTTTACCCAGAGATGTTTTCTTTCTTCCTTCTAGAACTCTCAAATTTTTCTTTCCTCCTGTAGAAGCATTTCTTTCTTTCCTTCTAGAATTCTTCTTTCTGCTTACATTTTGGAACAATTCCTCTAAATCTTTGAATCCAGGTAAATTATTGTATTTTAATAAGAAGAAATATTTCAATGATAATGTAGCCAAAGCTTTTCGACACATTTGTACATAGAATTATATCTGTTTACCACTTTATGAAGACCTAAACAATAGTTAGGAGTTAAGATTACTTGATTTTAGCATCTTAACTTTATAAGTCAGTAAGTATCTCTTGAAATAGGCATTTATATAATGAATTATATTTACCCTGAATTTATCTTTAACTGTAAAAGGCAGGGCATCAGGTAAACACATAATAATATGAGTTATATATTTCCTGTTGAAGAAAAACTGTTAGGAACAAATAGACACGTGTTAATGATCCTACAAATTAAAAATTACATAGACTATTTAACCGGCTGGAATAATATGTATTAAGAATGAAGATATATTTTATTTTTATTTAATTAGCCATTTTAAATTGAGTCTTATTAAGTCATATGATTTAAAAGTATTTGGATCCATTTTTATTTTACTTTAACTATTAAGAATGCACTCTTTTATCTATGGAAACTTTGACATTATGTAATGTAGTTAAAATAGAATTTTCATGCATATACATATTTAATCCTTGTGTTTACATATTTACAAATCAGAAGAATACAAATTTTGGCCATTATGAGAATGTTGTGCAGTTAAACATTTCAGATTGCCAGCTTTTGTTCTCATAATGGTCAAATTTACAGTTAGTATCCCTAAAAAGAAAAATAATGAGTGAGAAAACATAAGTAGAACATCTTTTATCAACGCAATAATTTTTTGCAACTCTTTCTTAGTAGTATGGCTGTAAAGAGCAGGGGCAGGGGCTGGGGATATGGCTCAAGTATTAGCACGCTTGCCTGGCATGGTGAGACACTGGGTTTGATCCTCAGCACCACATAAAAATAAAATAAAGATATTGTGTCCACCTAAAGCTAAAAAGTAAATATAAAAAAAAAAAAAAAGAACAGGGCAAGTTCCTTGGGTAAGTCTGTTAATGGAATTAGAGATTAGTTTATTTAACAGTACCGGGACAAAATTAAGAACAAGACTGTTAAAGAGGCAGGAATTTGTTGGTTTGGATTTTGCCTGTAAAATTCTTGTTGTTGTTGTTGTTATTAGGGAGTATTTATTTAGAAACATGAAATAAAATTTTGTAGCTGGGTGTTCCTGTTTAAGGCACAGAGACTGCCACGTGCAGGCTCCACAAAGCTGGAGGGTGGGGCTGGAAGGCCAGACAGAGCGTTAGTGAGAAGGTCTGAGAGAAGGCCAGAGAAAGCTGTCATGGCTGTGGGAGGCGGGGCTTGGAAGAAGTCCAAGCAGAAAGAAATCCACCAAGTCGCTTGTAGCGTGGCCAGAGCCACTCCCTCGCACCCTCCATGCAAACTGATATTTCACCTGCAGCCCCAGGGTCCCCAACCTGCATGCCATCCTGTCCTGACTGCCCTCCATGCCTGTCCATCTTAAGTTAGAATACTGGTAGTCTTGGCTAGACCCTGCCAGGCCGAGAACAGCCCTGTTGGTCCTGGGTGCTGTGGGGCCAAGAGCCTTAGCAGCCATAGCCCTGCATTGCTTGCTCTGGGCCGGGTGAGCTGCTATTCATCCCAAGATCTTCCCCAGCTGCTTGAGTTCGGCAGGGTCTGTGAGCCTCCACCATTATGCGTCTGGCTCCCAGGCAAGCCCTTGTGCTGCTATTTGCCCATAGAACTTTCCTAGCTGCCTGTGCTCCATCTTGCACCACCTGCAGATCTGCCTGCCTGCACCTATGGACAGATTTCTCTTTATCTGTGGGCTGGTGTCTGGGCTCTTTTTATATCTTTTCCTTTTGTTTTATTATTATCTTCAGAATTGCAAAATAAATTTCTTTCACTGAAGACAAAGAGTTCCATGTGCTTAACACCCCACAATAAAAATTCTTTCCTTTTTCTCTCAATATACTAATCCACAATATTCTAATCCAGAATATATTAATCCACAATATGCTAATCTACAAATGGCTTTTCCTGTGCAAGAGGGCCAAACACCCACTAGTTACTTTTTAATTCCATGTGATGAGGTTCCCTGTTCCAGGCACCAGTTCTCACCCATGTCCTGCAGGGGCAATGAAAATGGGGCTCCCCTTGTGGAGTGAGCTGGCTGAGAAATAAAAGCTAGGAAAAATAGGACAATAAAAAAGCAAAGGACACAGAAAGTAGTTTCAAGAGTGGGGGCAGGACAGGCAAGCCAATCAGACAGATCGAGCTTCTATACTATGGCAAAATGGAGCCTTGCCTGCTTTATTTATATCAAGAAACATCAAAGGTCTTCCACAGAATGTTCTTCACCAAAAAAGGTTAAGGGTGGGCTATCTAGTTCCTGATGGGTTATGTCCATTTCTGGAGCTATATGAGGGATCTTCCTAGCAGAGCAGAGATAAAGGTCATGTGCATTGGGCAATCTCTTGCAGTGGGAGAGCCATGGATAGTTTGCAATGTGAAACCTAAATCTCCCTGGCTACCATACCCAGAGAAGATCTGTTGTAGGGACAAATGAGGCAAGGCACCAAAGACAGCAGGAAACAGTTTTATTTGGCTGCAGTCAGGTTAAGAGGGTACAGCCTTTGCTGTAATCAATCAATCCCCTGAACCCCGAGTTCAGGGAGGTTCAGAGATTTATACCAGCATGTAAGGGAGGAGCTCAGAAGTTCACAGTCTGCAGAAGTTCACATAAAAGCAGCTTTTTCTTTCACTGTTCTGGGCAAGTTAACCCTTCAAGGACAGCACCTGAGAAGGGGAGAGCCTCTTCTCCTCTTTCTTTCCTCCCCCTGCCAGCTGTTACCATGGAGCCCATTTGTAACTTATCTTAAAAATGTAGACCTCTCTGTGAAGCCCAGCTCAAAGCCAGAGGCCTTGTTTGCACATTTCTACAAACTACTATAGTGGATACGTTTGTGAAAAACTAGTAAGGGGGTGTCCAGCACCTGGAGTGCTGGTATCTTCTAGTCCAGGGGCCAAGTAAACAGGGCGACATGAAAATAGCAAGTTTATCTACAATGGACTCTTGCTGATAGTCCTAAAATCAGCCATGGTGAAGAGGACTTTTCTGTGGAGAAAGGGGGTGCCACTTCAGATCCTCATGTAATTCACAGTTGGCTTCCCGCAAGGAACCAAGATCAAAGAAGAAATGTTAGAACAAAAGACAATCCTAACACCTCTGTCATTCAGGAAATATGAGGATTTTAGGAGTGTTGCAGAAGAAACTGGGGGCAGGTCAAACGTATTTTTCTTATTATGTCACAACATCTAATCTGAAACAATAATGAATTTATTGCTCATAATGGAAAAAGGAATTAATTACATGGCAGAAACTAGGAGCCAGGTTTCTCGTGCAGAGATGAGAAGTTACAGAAGTTATAGAGTGAAGGCAGAATGATCCGTGTCAATCCATTGACTGAAGATGTCAGTATAAACTCATGTTTAGCATAGTACATACACAGATTGTTCCTCATGAAAACAGTTATAATTTGGTATGTGTGTGTGTGTGTGTGCACATGTGTGTAGAGTAGAACACACATATACATTTCTTTGCATTGTCATTTGTGAGGGTCAAGATACAATGGGCATAATTAGCTGTCGGATGGAAGTTTTCTTTTTTTGTAATTTGTTTTAATTAGTTACATATGTCAGAACAATGACCTTGACATATCATACATTTGAATCAGATGGGATATAATTTCACATTTTTCTGAGTATACAGGTTGCAGAATCACATTGGTCATGCAGTCACATATATACACACAATAATAATAATGTCTGTTTCATTCTACTATCCTTCCTATCTCCCCAAACCCTCCCCTCCCCTCCCATCACTTCTCTCTACCTAATCTAAGATAATGCTATTCTTTTTCTCCTCACCTCTTCATACATGCATTTTGTATAACGATGAGTGTCTCCTTCTACCAGATGGAAGTTTTCAATACCATTATCTCTCCACTCCTTAAGTGTAGGCTCTACACGAGGATGTCCATTAAAACAATATATGCAGGGGCTGGGGATGTAGCTCAAGTGGTAACTTGCCTGGCATGCTCGGGGCACTGGGTTCGATCTTCAGCACTCATTAAAGAAAATAAAGATGTTCTGTCCACTAAAAAGTAAATATTAAAAAAATTTTCTCTCTCTCTCTCTCTCTCTCTCTCTCTTTAAAAAAAAACAAAATATACAACATGGACATGTGGAGAAAAGTAACTTTACAAGAGAAACCTGACAAACAGTACCTCAGCCAGGTGATCACACCTAATAATAACAAGATATTACACCTTGAGGGTGTGAGTCGACAAAACAGCACTTTATCTCTGTGACCTGCCCTCCAAAAACCCATAATCTCAGTCTAAATATGAGGGGGAAAAAAACTAATGGAGGACAATCTATAAATACCTGATAGATTCTTCTCAACACTGCCAAGGTCACTGGATCAAGCAAGATCAGAGAAACTCTCACCACCAAGAAGAGCCTATTAAGACAGGATGACTAAAAGTTATGCAGGATCCTTGATGGGGTCCTGAAACAGGAAGAGACAGAAAAGGGAACCCAAACAAAACATGGACTTCTATTAATATCATGACAGTATTTGTTTGTTCATCATGACAAATAATGTAAAATGCTAGCACCTCTGGTATAGTTCATATAAAACATAATAAGGGAAAAAACTAGGTCAAGTCTACAATGGGAAATCTCTGTATTTTCTTTTTCTTTCTGAAGATAAAACTACTCTAAATAAATAGATCATATATTATGCCACTAAACAACTCTTAGCAAATACAAAAAAGTAAAGAGATACTACCCTGCATTCTATCAGATTATAATGGAATGAAATTAGGAATCAATGATAAAATAAAAAAATAAAAGCTATTCCAACACTTGGAAACTAAATAATATGCTATTGAATGAACAATGGTTTGAAAAAGACATCAAACAGGAGATTAAAAATTCTTAGAAGTGAATGAGAATGTATGAATGTATCTAAATCTCTGGGACACTATGGAGGCAGTACTAAGAGGAAAGTTCATTGTATGGAGTTCATTACTTAAAAGAAGAAAGAGTTGGGCTGGGGATGTGGCTTAAGTGGTAGTATGCTCGCCTGGCCTGCGTGAGGCACTGGGTCTGAACCTCAGCGCCACATAAAAATAAAATAAAGATATTTTTAAGAAAAAGTCAACAAATAAATGACTTAATGTTACAGCTCAAAGCCCTAGAAAAGGAAGAACAAATCAACACCAAAAACAGTAGAAGATAGAAAATAAATAAAATCAGAGCTGAAATCAATGAAATTGAAACAAAAGAAATAATTGAAAAAATTGACAAAAGTTGGTTCTTTGAAAATATAAATAATATTGACAAACCTTTAGCCATGTTAACGAAGAGAAGAAGAGAGAAAACTCAAATTACTAACATATGTGATGAAAAAGGAAATATCACAACAAACACTACAGAAATACAGAAGATAATTAGAAATTATTTTGAAAACTTGTACTCCAAAAAAAAATAGAAAATATTGAAGGCATTGATGAATTTCTAGAGTCATATGATTTGCCCAAATTGAATCAGGATGATATACACAATTTAAACAATAGAAAGACACCATCAGAAGCCTACCAACCAAGAAAAGCCCAGGACCAGATGGATACACAGCCGAGTTCTACAAGACCTTTAAAGAAGAACTAACACTGGGCTGGGGTTTTGGCTCAGTGGTAGAGTGCTCGCCTAGCATGTGCAAGTTCCTGGGTTCAATCCTCAGCACCACATAAAAATAAGCAAATAAAATAAAGGTATTGTGTCCAACTACAACTAAAAATTAAATATTAAAAAAGAAGAAGAACTAATACCAATACTCTTCAATTTATTTCAGGAAATAGGAAAAGAGAGAATACTTTCAAACTCATTCTATAAGGCCAATATCACCCTGGTTCCAAAATCAGGCAAAGACACATCAAAGAAAGAAAACTTCAGACCAATGCCTCTAATAAACATTGATACAGAAATTTTCAATAAAATTCTGATATATTAAATACAAAAACATAAAAAAGATAATGCACCACAATCAAGTGGGGTTCATCCCAGGGATGCAAGATTGGTTCAACATGCAGAAATCAATAAATGTAATTAATCATATCAATATACTTAAAGATAAGAGCCATATGATCATCTCAATAGATGCAGAAAAAGCATTTGACAAAATACAGCACCCCTTCATGTTCAAAACACTAGAAAAACCAGGGATAACAGGAACATGTCTCAATATCATAAAAGCTATTTGTGGGGAGCTTCTCTGAATGATTATGCCTTCCATTTCTGAAGCACAAGGCTCTGAACAATTACTACATTTCATGGTGACTTGGGCATTGTCCCATCTCAAATTGCAAGGTGGGTCTCCAAATGTAGGCATCACCTGTGGGGCTTGAGCTACACTCACCTATTCCCTTGTAATCCTACCCTTGCCTCATTTGAACAGTTTCTTCCCAATAAACGTGTTCAGCACATGCTCCTCTCTCACACAGGACCCAAAGATAAAGGTATTTCTCTATCTCTGTGTGATTATTTTGTACCAGCCCTGTTCACCTGGAGTGACCTTGAGTGCTTAGTTGTGGCAACAGCTATCTACACTAAGACCCCGGCCAACATCATTCTAAATAGAGAAAAATTGAAAGCATTCCCTCTAAAAACTGGAACAAGACAGGGATGCCCTTTTTCACCACTTGTATTCAACAGTTCTTGAAACACTGGCCAGAGCAATCAGACAGATGAAAGAAATTAAAGGGATACACATAGGAAAAGAAGAACTCAAATTAGCACTATTTACCACAATATGACTCTGTACCTAGAGACCCAAAAAATTCCACCAGGAAACTTCTAGAACTAGTAAATGAATTCAACAAAGTAGCAGGATATAAAATCAACATCTATAAATCAAAGGCATTCCTGTAATATCAGTGACAAATCCTCTGAAAGGAAAACTACTCCATTTACAATAGCCTCAAAAAATACTTGGGAATCAACTTTACAAAAGAGGCGAAGAACCTCTACAATAAAAATTACAGAACATTGAAGAAAGAAATTAAAGAAGACCTTAGAAGATGGAAAGATCTACCTTGTTCTTGGAAAGGCAGAATTAGTGTTGTCAAAATGATCATACTAACAAAAGTATTTACAGATTTAATGCAATTCCAATCAAAATCCCAATAACATTCCTCATAGAAATAGAAAAAGCAATCATGAAATTCATCTGGAAAAAATAAGAGACCCAGAATAGCTAAATCAATCCTTAGCAGGAAGAGTGAAGCAGGTGGTATCACTATACTAGACCTTAAACTATACTACAGAGCAATAGTAACAAAACCAGCATGGTATTGGCACCAAAGCAAATGGGTAGACCAATGGTACAGAAGAGAGGACACAAAGATTAACCTACAAAATTACAATTATCTTATATTAGACCAAGGTGCCAAAAACATTCATTTCAGAAAAGATGGCCTCTTCTACAAATGGTGCTGGGAAAACTAGAAATTCATATGCAACAAAATGAAATTGAACCCCTATCTCTCACCATGCACAAAACTCAAAGTGGATCAAGGACCTAGGAATTAAACCATAGACCCTGCACCTAATAGAATGAAAAAGTAGGCCCTAGTCTTCATCATGTGGGATTAGGCCCCTACTTCATTAATAAGACTCCTATAGTGCAATAATTAAAATCAAGCATTAATAAATGTGACAGATTCAAATTAAAAAGTTTCTTCTCAGCAAAAGAAACAAACAGTGAGTTGAATAGAGAGCCTACATCTTGGGAGCAAATTTTTACCCCACATACATCAGATAGAGCACTAGTTTCTAGGGTATATAAAGAAATCAAAAAGCTAAGCACCAAAAAAATAAAAATAAAAATAAACAAATAACCCAATCAATAAATGGACCAAGGACCTGAACAGACACTTCTCAGAAGATGATATACAATCAATCAGCAAATATATGAAAAGGTGTTCATCATCTCTAGCAGTTAGAGAAATGCAAATCAAAGCTACTCTAAGATATCATCTCATGGCAGCTATTATGGAGACAAACAACAATAAGTGTTGGCAAGGATGTGAGGACAAAGGCACATTCACACACTGCTGGTGGGACTGCAAAATGGTACAGCTAATATGGAAAGCAGTACGGAGATTCCTTGGAAAAATGGGAATGGAACTACCTTTTGACCCAGCTATCCCACTTCTCAGTCTATATGCAAAGGACTTAAAAACAGCATACTATAGGGACACAGCCACATCAACGTTTATAGCAGCACAATTCACAATAGCTAAACTGTGGAACCAACCTAGATGTCCTTCAGTAGATGAATGGATAAAGAAACTGTGATATACACAGTGGAATATTACTCAGCAATAAAAGACAATAAAATCATGGCATTTGCAGCTACATGGATGGAGTTGGAGAAGATAATGCTAAGTGAAGTTAGCCAATCCACCCCCCCAAAAAAATGCCAAATATTTTCTCTGATATAAGGGGGTTGATTCATAGTTGGGTAGGGAGAAGGAGCATGGGAGGAATAGATGAATTCTGGATAAAAGGGTCGGAGGGGAAGGTATGGAGTATGGGGGTAGAAATGAAGGTGGAATGAGATGAACATCATTACCCTAAGCACAAGTATGAAGATAGGAATGGTGTGAATATATTTTGTATACAACCAAAGATGAAAAATTGTGCTTTATATGTGTAATATGAATTGTAATGCATTCTGTCATATATAATAAATTAGAATAAAAAATTTTAAAAATTCTTATCAAATGAAGGAATAACAAAGGGAAAAAGCTACCCTAAATTAAAACTTTATGACATGTTTACACTTTATTCAAATACCACTTAATTTAATTATACTGTTAATTAACTAGTACAGATACACTTTAAAAAATTTTTAGTTGTTGATGGACCTTTATTTTATTCACTTATTTTTATGCAGTGCTGAGAATTAAACCCAGTGCCTCACACATTTGAGGCAAGCGCTCTACCACTGAGCCATAACCCCATCCCTATAACAGATACTCTTAACTAGTACTGAATTTTATTAAGAGCACTTGTAGCACAAAATTAAATAATTCAAATCAATATATAATTCAAGATAAGTGCTTCTTTTGCATTTTATGTTGAAGTAATTACACACGTGTAAAATTATTTATAATGTTCTATGCTGTCACTAGGTTCTGGGTGTGCCTTTGAAAAACTTTATCACTTTAGAGAAAAAAATAACACTTAGAAACTATATTTCAAATCATGGCTTAACTTCCTCAAAAGAGTGACTTTGTAAAAAAATATTTTCTAATGGCAAATCCACTCAGGGTCATGGGATCACTTATCCCAAAGAATCTTTGTCTTCATTTTGTTTCTGTGCATATCCTTCAGCAGCAACAGAATCTAATATTTGCCAATAGGACAAATAGTCAAAGAAAAGAAAAATAAAATAGGATTGGCAAATATGATGAGTGTTACCTCCTGAGCAGAAGGGTTTAAGGACACTGGCATCCATCTCCTCCATGAAGCTCTGCAGGAAATAGTGAGCCCAGAGAAGCACAGGTGGTAGTAAGTCCAGGAGTGACCCTAGATGATGCTGTGTTGTGGGAAAACACTCTGCCTTCTAGAAACCACAGGAACTATTGGATGCCCCAATACATTACCTTTTAGAAATTGTAAACAATTAGTTTAACTACCATCTCATTTTATTATTACTATATCCTGTCATGAAGCTAATGAAAACTAAAGTATCTATGGGACTGGGTATGCAGCTCAGTGGAAGAGTGCTTGCCCAGCATGCAGGAGGCCCTGTGTTCAACCCCTCAGCATCACAAATGAAAATTAAAAAGATATCGTGTGGGGCTGGGGTTGGGACTCAGTGGTAGAGCTCTTGCCTAGCATGTGTGAGGCACTGGGTTTAATTCTCAGCACTGCATATAAATAAATGGACAAAATAAAGGTCCATCAACATCTAAAAAAGATATTGTGCCTTATTTGTATAATCAAATAGAAACTGAATAATTACTGTTGCTAGGAAAACATGTTAGACCTGAAACACAGTTGAGACTATCAGAATCAAATTATTCTTCCTTAGAATCAAATTACTCTTCCTTACAATTGATTGCACAGCTAGACTATCATAAACAGTGGTGTCACATCATAAAGCATGTTCACATTAAGGAAACCATCAAAACAATAAAAAACAACAAAAGGCTATATTGGTTGTTGGAAATAATAAAAATGGACATAGTATAGCTTAGAAAATTAATAACAAGTTGGGAACATATAACACTAACATAAAAATCTTCCAAGACAATCCAGGCATTTGGATGCATGCTTGTAATCCCAGGTACTTATGAGGCTAAGACAGGAGGATCACAAACTTGAGGCCTGCCTGGACAACTCAGTGAGAAACTGCCTCAAAATAAAATAAAAAAGGGCTGGGAATGTACCTCAGTGCTTCCATAGCATGTGCAACTTGGGTTCAATACACAGGGACAAAAGAATTCTCCAGGCCAGACATATAATAATAGACAACTATATAAAAAAGGGCAGACGCCAATATGTTGACCTCCTAAAAAATCAAACTAAATTTCTAGTTTGTTCACCTCAAAATACTAACATGTCTGATTTCTGCTTTTATTAATTCAAATATAATAATTCTTTAAAATGTGATAAACAGAATATGTACTTTTTAAATGAATCCAACAATATGAGATATAGTCTACTCTGTTCTAAAACTACCTTATAAGAACATAGGAGTACTGGCATTAAGAGAAAATGTACCCAGAATATCCAAAGCAATGCTGAGCAAGAAGAGCAATACTGGAGGCATTGCAATACCTGATCTCAAATTATACTTTAGAGCTATAGTAACAAAACAACATGGTGTCTGTAAAAAAATCAAAAGAAGACAGAAGCAAGATGCAGAGGCAAAATGGCTGCTCATCTAAGCTGCCGACTTTATTTATACCATTAGTTTACATTAGGTCACTGGCACCATTAGTACGTTATTGTTTATTATATCACTAAGTAGCTAACAGCAGGTTACAGTGAGTTCAATTGTGCAGAATGTTCCAGCTGTGGGAAACAAGATGCCTATTATTCTCTGGGAGTCTGCTCACCAGAGAAATTTGCTGTTCTGTATATTCCCACAGTCAAGAATTCTTACAGGTGTCAGCAACAAAACAGACATAAATATCAATGGAACAGAAGAGAAGACACAGAGGCAAACCCACATAGATACAATCATCTGATACTCAGATCAGCACCAAAAGCATAAATTGGAGAAAAGACAACCATTTTAAACAAATGGTGCTAGAAAAACTGGATATTCATATGTAAAAGAATGAGACTAGATCCTTATCTTTCACCCATACAAAAGTCAACTCAAAATGGATCAAAGACCTATAAAATAGACCGTAAACTTTGCAATCATTAGAAGAAAACATAGGGTCAGCATTCCAACATATTGGCACAGGCAATGACTTCCTTAACAAGACACTACCCACCTGCTCAAAAAATAAACCCAAGAGTCAATATGTGGACAGCATCAAATTAAAAAGCTTCTGCAAAGCAAACAATTAAGTGCATGAAGTGGAAGCCTATAGAATAGGAGAACATCTTTTCCCACTACTTCTCCATCAGAGGATTAGTATTCAGATAATATAAAGAATTCAAAAACATACACAAAAAATCCTACAAATAGACCAATCAAGAAATGGGCAAAAAACACACATTTCTCAAAAGAAGAAATACAGATGGCAAACAAAGCTATAAAAAGTATTCAGCCACACTAGTAATCAGTGACATTAAAATCAAAGCTATATTAAGATTTTATCTCACTCAAGTTAGAAAGGCAATTGCCAAGAACTCTAATAATACTAAATGCTGGCAATGATGTAGAAGAAATGCACACTGATACAAGGTTGGTGGGACTGCAAATTAGTACAACCACTCTGGAAAGCAGTATGGTGATTCCTCAAAAAACCATCATATGACCCAACTATCCCACTCCTTGGCATTTATGTAAAAGTATTAAAATCAGCATTCTATAGTAATATAGACACATCAGTGTTTATGGCAGCACAACCTATAATAGCCAAGTTATGGAACTAGCTCAGATGCCCATCAATAGATGAGTGGATAAATAAAATGTATACACACACACACACACACACACACACAATGAAGTTTTACTTAGCTATAAAGAAGAATGAAGTTACAGCATTAGCTGGTAAATAGATGGAATTGGAGAACATCATGCTGAGTGAAATAAGCAAGATTCTGAAGTCAAGAGTCAAATGTTTTCTCTCATATTCAGAAGCTAATGGAAAATAAGGGGAAATAGGGGGTGAACACCATGAAAACAGAAGGAAGATCAGAGGAAGAGAGAAGGAGGGTTGAAAGGGAATGTGGAGGGATGGGAAAGGGGAGAAACAGCAGATTGAGGTTGACCAAATTACCCTTTGTGCATGTGTGAATGTACCAAGATGAATTCCATCTTTATTTATTCCTATAATAGTCCAATTTATAAAAACAATAAATAGATGGGGGAGGCCAGGGGAGCAAGGTGGGGGAATGGGTTTGTGGGAGGAAAGGGAAGAAAAACAGACCACTTATCAAATACAGATAATACTTATCAGGTCTCTAAAACAGACCACTTATCAAATACAAAAAATAGAGGTAATATCCTGCATTCTATCATATAAATCAATGATAAAATAAAAAATAAAAACTAACACCTGGAGACTAAATAATACATTATTGAATGATGAATGGATAGCAGAAGAAATCAGGGATGAAGTTAAAAAAATACTTAAAGGTAAATGAGAATAGAGATACACATATCAAAACCTCTGGGACACTATGAAGGTAGTGCTAAGAGAAAAGTTCATTGCGTTGAGCTCATTCATTAAAAGAATATTAAATCAATGAGTAAAAGATTTAACATTATATCTCATAGCTCTAGAGAAAAAAACACAAATCAATACCAAAAGCAGTAGAAGACAGGAAATAATTAAAATCAGAGCTGAAATAATGAAATTGAAACAAAAGAAACAATTCAAAAACTTGACAAACAAAAAGTTGGTTCTTAGAAATAAAGAAATAAAATTGATTAACCCTTAGGTACACTAACAAAGAGAAATAAAGAAAAAACTCAAATTTCTAAAATTCATGATGAAAAAGGAACTATAACAATGGACAGAAGATAATTAAAAACTATTTTGAAAATTTATACTCCAATAAAATAGAAAATCTTGAAGACATTGACAAATTTCTAGAGACATTAGACTGAATCAGGAGGACATGCACAATTTAAACAGATCAATTTCAAGAAATAAAATAATAGAATATTCTATCAAAAGCCTACCAACCAAGAAAAGCCTGGGGCCAGTTGGATTCTCAGCAAAGTTCTATAAGACATTCAAAGAAGAATTAACACCAATACTCCTCAAATTATTCCATGAAATAGAAAAGGAGGGAACCCTTCTAAACTCATTGTAGGAAGTTAATATTATCCTTATACCAAAACCAGACAAAGACACATCAAGAAAAGAGAACTTCAGACCAATATCCCTCATGAGCATGGATGCAAAAATTCTCAATAAAATTTTGGGAAATCACATACAAAAACTTATTTAAAAGATAGTGCACTACAATCAAGTGGGATTTATCCCAGGGATGCAGGGTTGGTTCAAGATATAGAAATCAATAAATGTAATACATCACATCAATAAACTTAGATAAGAATCATATGATTATCTCAATAGATGAAGAAAAAGCATTTAATGAAATACAGCACACCTTCATGTTCAAAATACTAGAAAAACTAAGGATAGTAGGAACATACCTCAATATTGTAGAAGCTATCTATGCTAAGCCCAATGCCAACATCATTCTAAATGGAGAAAAATTGAAAGCATTCCCCCTAAGAATTGTAACAAGACAAGGGTGCCCTCTTTTACCACTTCTATTCAACATAGTCCTTGAAACTCTAGCCAGAGCCATTAGACAGATGAAAAAATTAAAGGGATACAAACAGGAAAAGAAGAACTCAAACTATCACTATTTGATGATGACATGACTCTTTATTTAGAAGATCCAGAAAACCTCTGGAACTAATAAATGAATCCTGTAAAGTAGCAGGATATAAAATCAACCCCCATAAATCAAACACATTCCTATATATCAGTGATGAATCCACTGAAAGAGAAATTAGGAAAACTACCTCATTCAAAATAGCCTTAAAAAATAAAATACTTGGGGATCAATCTAACAAAAGGAGTAAAAGATGTCTACAATGAAAACTGCAGAACATTAAAGAAAGAAATTGAAGAAGACCCTAGAAGATGGAAAGATCCATGCTCTTGGATAGAGAATTAATATTGTCAAAATGGCCATACTACCAAAAGCACTATACAGATTGAATGCAATTCCTATTAAAATCCCAATGACATTATTCACAGAACTAGAAAAAAAATCATGAAATTGATTAGGAAAATTAAGAGGCCCAGAATAGCTAAAAGCAATCCTTAGCAAGAAGAATGAAGCAGGATACATCACAATACCAGACCTTAAACTATACTACGGAGCTATAGTAACAAAAATGACATGGTATTGGTGCCAAAAAAGACACATAAACTAGTGATACAGAATAGAAGACACAGAGACAAACCCACATAAATACAATTCTCTCCTACTAGACAAAGGCACCAAAAACATTCATTGGCATAAGGATAGCCTCTTCAACAAATGATGTTGGGAAAGCTGGAAATACATATATAGCAAAATGAAATTAAATCCCAATCTCTCACCCAGCATGAAACTCATCTCAAAGTGGGTCAAAGACTTAGGCACTAGAATGAAGAACCTGAATCTTATAGAAAAAAAAGGTAGGTCCAACTCTCCATCATGTTGGCTTAGGACCTGATTTCCTGAACAAGAAGTGCAAGAAGTAAAATCAAGAATCAATAAATGGGATGGTTTTAAACTAAAAATCTTCTTCTCAGCAAAGAAAAAAATAACATGAACAGTGGGCCTACAGAATGGGAGAAAATCTTTGCCACCTGTACCTCAGAGAGAGTATTAATCTCTAGGATTTATAAAGAGCTAAAAAATAACCCTTAATTCCAAGAAAACAAATAACCCAATCAATAAAAGGGATAAGGAACTGTACAGACACTTCATAGAAGAAGAAATACAACAATCAACAAACACATGAAAAATGTTCAACATCTCTAGCAGTTAGAGAAATGCAAATTAAAACTACTTCTATGATTTCATCTCACTCTATTCAGAATGGCAGTTATCAAGAATACAAGCAACAATAAATGTTGGCGAAGATGTGGAGAAAAAGTTCATTCATACATTGTTGTGGGACTGAAAATTGGGGCAACCACAATGGAAAGCAGTATGGAGATACTTCAGAAAACTGGGAATGGAACCACCATTTCACCCAACCATCCCGCTCCTTGGTTTATATACAAAGGACAAAATCAGCATACTACAATGACACAGCCACATCAATGTTTATAGCAGCTCAACTAACAATAGCTAAACTATAAAAGCAACCTAGGTGCCCTTCAACAGATGAATGGATAAAGAAAATGTGGTATATATGCACAATGGAATATTACTTAGCCTTAAAGAAAAATGAAATTATAGCATTTGTCAGTAATGGGTGGAGCTGGAGAATATCATGCTAAGTGAAATAAGCCAACCCCCAAAAAACCAAATGCCAAATGTTTTCTCTGATGTGTGAATGCCAATTTACAATAAGTGTGGGTGGGAGATTAGGGAAAAATAGAGGTACTTTGGATTAGGCAGAGGGAAATAAAGTGAGGGGACAGCATATGGGGGTAGAAAGAATGAACTGGAAATTAATACCCTATGTGCATATATGATTACGTGACCAGTGTGATTGTACATCATGTACAACCAGAATGAATGGGAAGTTATGCTTTATTTATGTATAACCTGTCAGAATGTATTCTACTGTCATGTATAACTAATTAGAAAAATTTTTGAAAACAAATACATGGTAGAGAGGCAAAAGTTTGATCTCCTATATATCAGTGACAATATATAGAGAATTTTGGAATTTGACAACTAGAATAAGAAAATTTAAAAAGCATTACCATTTAAAGTATAGCACACCCCCCAATGCCCTTAAATATAAGTCTTTAAAGTATCATAATACTTTTGGAAACTCTTTTTAAAAATATATTTCTTCCCTCTCATCCCTCTGTCCTATCTAGAGTTTGTCTATTCCTCCCATGCTCCCCCTCCCACCCCACTATGAATCAGTCTCCTTATATTAGAGAAAATATTCAGCATTTGTTTTTTTTTGTGATTGGCTAACTTCGCTTAGCATTATCTTCTCAAACTCCATCCATTTACCTGCAAATGCCATGATTTTACTCTCTTTGCTGAGTAAAATTCCATTGTGTATATATATATATACCACTTTTTTATCCATTCATCTACTGAAGGGCATCTCAGTTGGTTCCACAGTTTAGCTATTGTGAATTGTGCTGTTATAAATGTTGATGTGCCTGTGTCTCTGTAGTATGCTGATTTTAAGTCTGTTGGGTATAGACCGAGGAGAGGGATAACTGGGTCAAATGGAAGTTCCATTCCTACTTTTCCAAGGAATCTCCATACTGCTTTCCATATTGGCTGTATCATTTTGCAGTCCCACCAGCAGTGTATGAGTGTGCCTTTCTCCTTAAATCCTTGCCAACACTTGCTATTGTTTGTATTCTTGATAGCTGCCATTCTGACAGGAGTGAGATGAAATCTCAGAGTAGTTTTGATTTGCATTTCTCTAACTGCTAGAGATGATGAACATTTTTGCATATATTTGTTGATTGATTGTATATCCTCTTCTGAGAAGTGTCTGTTCAGGTCCTTGTTCAATTTATTGGTTGGGTTATTTGTTTATTTGTTTGTTTTTTGTGTGTGTGTGTGTTTAGCTTTTTGAGTTCTTTATATACCCTAGAGATTAGTGCTCTATCTGATGTGTGGGGGGTAAAAATTTGCTCCCAAGATGTAGGCTCTCTATTCACCTCACTGATTGTTTTGTTTGCTGGGAAGAAACTTTTTAGTTTGAATCCATCCCATTTATTGATTCTTGATTTTAATTCTTGTGCTATAGGAATCTTATTAAGGAAGTTGTGGGGCAGGGAGTTAGAAATGATGGTGGAATGTGATGGACATCATTATCCAAAATACATGTATGAAGACAAAAATTGGTGTGAACATACTTTATATACAACCAGAGATATGAAAAATTGTGCTCTATATGTGTAATATTAATTGTAATGCATTCTACTGCCATATATAAAAATCAAAAAAAGAAAAAATATTTTTAGTTATAGGTGGACACAATATCTTTATTTTATGTATTTATTTTTATGTATTGTTGAGGATGGAACCCAGTGCCTCACACATACCAGGCAAGCACTCTACCACTGAGTTACAGCCCCAGTACACTTACAGAAAATCTTAAACACAATCAAA
>NC_135494.1:0-7500 GCF_052094955.1 Ictidomys tridecemlineatus | reverse complement strand
ACTTTTAGAGGACCTAATATGGATAAAATATTAATATTAAATGCCACAGTCTAGCTATTATATTAGTTTTAAGAGATATAGTTTGGGTATCATATTACCTATAAGGGCCACAGGGCTAATATTTTATCAGTTTTAGATGCTATTATGGGTATCATATAAATATTAAGGCCAAAGAGCAACTATTATATCAAGTTAAGATGCTATAATAAGGATCACTATTGATATTAAAGGATACAGAGCAGCTATTATATTAATTTTAGATGCAATAATATGTGTTACATTAGCTTTAAGGACCACAGGGAAGATATTATATTAGCTTGAAATGCTATAGCATGGATAGTACTTTAGTATAAAAGGCTATAGGGAGGCTATAATGTTAGTTTTGGATGTTATGGAATGAATATTATATTAACATTAAATGTCACAGGGAAACTATTATATATCAGTTTTAGATGTTACACTCTTAATATCATATTAGTATTAAAGGCATCAGGGCAACTATTGTATTTGTTTTAGATCTATGTCATGTACGTTATTGTTTCAGTCATCTTTTTCGCTGCTTTGACCAAAGGACCTGACAAGAACAATTTTAAAGAAGGAAAAGTTTATTTAGGGCCTCACAGTTTCAGAGATCTCAGCCAATAGGTGGCCAACTCTATTCCTTGGGGCTTAAGGTGGGGCAGAAGAGTGTGGTGAAGAAAAGTGGTGATCAGAAAGCAGAGAACCTTGGGCTGGGGATGTGGCTCAAGCGGTAGCGCGCTCGCCTGGCATGCGTGCAGCCCGGGTTCGATCCTCAGCACCACATACCAACAAAGATGTTGTGTCTGCCGAGAACTAAAAAATAAATATTAAAAAAATTCTCTCTCTCTCTCTCTCCCCCTCTCTCTCACTCTTTAAAAAAAAAAAAAGAAAGCAGATAACCTAAGCTCAGCTCACCAAATATGTACCCCAAAGGCACAGCCACAATGACCCAACTCCTCCAGCTACACACAATCAGCCTGCAGTTTCCACTCAGTTAATTCCTGTCAGGGGATTACTAATTTGGGTTAAGGTTCTCATAACCCATCATTTCACCTTTAAACTTCCTTACATTGTCTCACACATGAGCATATCCAAACCAATTATTTGGTATTAAGGCCACAGTGCATCTATTATTTTAAATGCTGCAGTATGGATATTATATTAATATTAAAGGCCACAGGGCTGCTATTATATTATATTAGCTCTGAATACTATAGGATGGATATCATATAAATATCAAAGGCCACAGGGAAACTATTGCATCAGTTTCAGATGTTCCAATATGAATATCATATTAGAATTAAACACTCCAGGTCAATAATTATGTACTATTAGATACTCAAGTATGAATATCATGTTAGCATTAAAGTCAACATGGCAGTTTATTGGTTTTAATACTATACTATAAATATCATATTAGTTTAATGGCCACAAAGCTGATATTATATTAGTTTCAGGTGATAGAATATTGTATTAATACTATAGGACCTATTTACCAGTTTTACATAGAGCACCTATTTATCAGTTTCAGATTTATAATATAGATATTAAATGAATAATTAAATTTCATAAAAAACTTATTAAATTGGCTTCACAGGTTATAGGAATGATGTAACTTTAAAATTAAAGGCCACAGGACATCTATTACATCAGTTTTGGAGGCTATGATATTAGTATCAAAAGCTACAGGGGAGCTATTAGTTTAACATGCTTTAGCATGGATGTCACTTAGTATGAAATTCTATTGTACAGCTACTTACTTGTTTTAGATATTATAGTTTGCATCTATTAGTAATAAAGACCTCCAATATCAGTTTTTTAGCTATAATATGGAAATCATATTAATACTGAAGGCCACAGAACAGTTATTTAATCAGTTTTCCATGCTATAGTATGAATAACAAACCAGTAATAAAGGGCACAAGACATCTATTAATTTTAGAGGTCACAGTATGAATATTATGATATTAAAGTCTAGAGGGCAGCTATCATATTATATCATATCATAATATATCATATCATATATTAGTTTTGGATGCTATACTATCAATATTAAAGGACACAAGGAAGTTATTACATTAGTTTTTCATAGTATATTATATTAGCAGTAAAGGCCATAGAACAGTTATTAATTTAGTTTTAAAGAGCACAATATGTTTACCATATTACATATCATATTAAAGGGCCCAGGCAGCTACTATATTAATTTTAGGAGCTACAATACGGATAGCATATTAGTATTAAAGTCCACAAGGTATCTATTATACTAGTTTTAAATCCAACATTAAGAATATAATATTTGTCCTAGGGACACAGGACATATGTACTATTAATTGAAGATGCTATATTATGGATATAATATTAATATTTAAAGCTAGAAATCATCTATTATGTAATATATGCTATTATATGGATATCATAGTAAGATTAAAGGACACAAATCATCTATTATATTAGCTTGAGTTGCAGTAGCATGGATGTCATATTGGTATTTAAAGCCACAGTGCCACTATTTTATTGGTATTGGATATACTGTAGCACAGATATCATATTAATATAAAAGCCACTGGGAAGCTATTATATTAATTTTGATGCTATACTATAAAATTGTAATAGTTTTAAAGTTACAGGGCAGCTACTCTATTAGTTTTAGATCATAAATTAGCTATTATTTCAGTTTCAGAGGCTACAGTACAAATATCATGTTAGTATTAATATAATATCTAACCTGTTCAGGTTAGATATTATATTGGCATATAAATGTCATAGGGAAGCTACTAAATTAGTTCAATATGCTATAATATTGACATTGCATTGATATGGAAGACCACAATTCAGCTATTGTATCAGCTTTAAATACTGTAGTATGAATACCTACTAGCATTAAAGGCCACAGGGCACTATTATTCTAGTTTTAGAAGCTTTGGTGTGGATATTATATGGCTATTATAGATTACAGGCAGCCATTTCTTCAGATTTAGATCAACAGTATAGATATTTTATTAATATTAAAGTTTTATTTTTATATTACTATGAAATTCTACAAGGCTGCTATATTATCAGTTTTTGGTGCTATAGTATGCATGCACTATCAGTATTAAAACATCACTTGACAACTATTACATTAATTTCAGAGGCCACGGTTTTTATCTCAATATTAAAGGCTACCAGGTAGCTATTGTATTAGTTTTAGATGCTACAGTATGGATATTATGTTAATATTACAAGTCACAGAGCAGCTATTATATTAGTTTTTGAAAGGTATAGTATGGACATCTTTAATATTAAACACAACAGGCACCTATTAGTCTTAGGTACTCTAGCATGGATATCATTAGTATTAAAGACCACAGGGAAGCTATTATAATATTTTCTAGGTACCATAGTGCATATCATATTACTCTTGAAGGCCAAAAGGAAGCTATTTTATTCATTTTAGAGTCTACAGTATGGATATGATATTAAAATAAAAGGCTACATGGAGACTATAATGATGCTACATATGGATAAAATTAGTATCAAAAGGCTACAGGACAGCTATTCTGTTAGTTTCAGAGGCCAAAGTATTGATGTTATATTAAAGTCAAAGGCTACAGGGCAGCTATTATATTACTGTTAATGCTATAGTATGGATATCATATGACATTTATAGACCACAGGGCATCTATTTTATTAGTTTTAGATGCTATAATAATGGATATTAGTAGTAAAGACCAAAATTCAGATATTATATTTGATTTATGTGCTATAGTATGGAAATTATATAAGTATTAAAGACCACAGGGCAGCTGCCATAGTACTTTAGGATGCTATAGTATGCATATTACATTAATATCAGAAAGCAAATTCAGCTACTGTTACTTTTAGATTGCATATTATAGACATCATATGATCATGAAAAGACACAAAACAGCTCTTATATTAAGTTTATGTGCTTCTCTGTGAAGATTTTATTATTACTGCAATTCACTGGGCAGATAGTATATTAGTCTTAGATGCTATAATCTGGATATTACATTATAATATCAATAGTATGGGTAAATATTAAAGGTCACAGGGAAGATATTATCTTAGCATTAGATGCTACAATATGGATATCATGTTAGTATGAAGTCCACATGACAGCTAATATATTAATATAAAATACTATAGAATGGACATAACATCAGTATTAAAGGCTACAGTAGAGCTATCATATTTATTTTACATGATGTATTAGGATATTATATTAGTATTAAATTCCACAGGGAATCTATTACATTAGTTTGTCATACCACATTGATGTTACATGTCACTTTCCTGCTACAATATTAGCTTTAGATTCTAGAATAAGGATATTACATTAGTATTAATTGCCACAGGGAAGCTATTTTATCAGTTTTATAATAGTTGGATATCATGTAAATATTTAAAGTCACAAGGCAGCATTTATAATCACTTACATTTTATAGTATTGATTTTATAGTAGTATTAAAGTCCACAAGGCAGTTATTATATCACTTTTTGATGTAATAGTATGGGTAAATATTAATATTAAAGACCAAAGGATTAGGGTTAGTGCCCATGGATTTAATCCCCAGTACCCTCCCCCCAAAAAGATTAAACTATTCTAAAGTAAAACCTTAGGACATGGTTATATTTTCTCAAACACCTACTTATTTAATTATTCATATAGTTAATTACTAGTAACTGACACTCTTAGCTGTATTTTATTATGAACATTTCTAACACAAAAATCAAATAGTTCAAACTAATATAAAATTCAAAGTATGTGGGCTGGGGTTGTAGCTCAGTGGTAAAGCACTCACCTAGCATGTGTGAGGTGCTAGGTTTGAGGCTCAGCACCACATAAAAATAAATAAATGAAAATAAAGGCATTATGTCCAGCTACAACTAAAAAAAACTTTTAAAAAATTCAAAGTATGTGCCTCTTTTACATATTTCATGTTGAAGTAATAACATATGTTAACTTATTATATTTTTTATGCTGTCACTAGGTTCTAGGTTTTCCTTCTTAAAATGTGATCACTACAGGGGGAAAAAATGACATTTTAGAGATTTTATTTCAACCCATGGTTTAACTTTCTCTAAAGAGTGACTTTATTTAAAAAAAAAAAAAAGTCCTAATACAAATTGACTCACTGTGACTGAATGACTTGTCCCAAAGAATCCTTGTCTCTATTTTATTTCTATGCATACCTTTTAGCAGAAATATAATCAAATATTTGTCACTGGGACAAAGAGTCAAAGAAATAGTCATCTCCTCCAAGACCTCTGCAGGAAGTGGTGAGCCAAGAGAAGCAGAGGTTTCAACTCAGTCCAGGAGTGATAATAGATGCTGCTGTGTTGTGGGAAAGTCTACCTTTTAGAAATCACAAGGAGCTATGGATGCCCAGACTCTTGCATGAGTCTCAATCTAGTTGAAATTCTAAGTAATTTTATTGTCACTAGCTCATCATGAAGCTCATGACAACTAAAGGATCTATGGGGCTAGGGATGTAGCTCAGTGGTAGAAGGATTTCCTAGCATGCAGGAGTCCCTAGGACCAACCCCCAGAACCACAAAAGGGAAAAAAAAGAATTTATGTCTTATTTGTTTAATCAAATAGAAAATGAATAATCATTCCTCTTAAGAAAACATGTTGGACCTAAAACACTTGAGACTCTCAGAATCAAAATACTCTCCTTATAGTGTATTGCATAGCTAGACCATCATGAACAGTGGTGTCACATCATAAAGCATGTTCACATTAAGCTTACCATCAAAACTAAAAAAAAAAGGCTTTATTGACTGTTGATAAGAAAACTGAACATAATCTAGCTTAGAAAATTATTAACACAACATTAGGATAACATTAGGATAAAATGTAATCATGGCATTTCCCACATGAAATAACTCTAACTACTAATAAATACATAATTTCAAAAGAAAGTCAAATTTCTGAAATCAAAAGCAAATTGATACATTTTTAAATAATATTTTGAACAAAGGCAAAACACTTAAAGAGTTCTCCCATAAGAATTTCTGAAAACATAAAGTATCATGCTCATTAGAAGGCCCATCCCTTTGTATGCAAGGAATAAGAAAACTTTCTGATGAATGTAGAACTTTAATAGGACATATGGACATGCTTTCTAAATTTTAAAGAAAAAGAAAAATATCTTTTTTTAAAAAAAAGCTTATTTTTATTAAATATATCTGAATTACAAAAAAAATCTACTGACTTGTCTTTTACATTTTGAAATGATTTGCATCTCAGGAAATTTCATCTATATTAGTTTTAAATATCATGAAATATCAATACTTGACATTAAAAATATCATCATCCCTCTTCTCTTTCAAAAATGATTTGAAATTTTCTTAGAATAATTTCATATGAATTTGGAAGAGGCACTGTGGCATATATATGTATGTGGAAATACATGATCTTTTAAAAAAATCTTTATTTTTAGTTGTAGTTGAACACAATACCTTTGTTTTATTTACTTATTTTTATGTGGTGCCAAGGATCGAACCCAGGTCTTCCCATGTGGTAGGTGAGTGCTCTACTACTGAGCCACAACCCCAGCCCCAATACATGATCTTTTTAAAGCATACCTCTCATGCTTCAGTCCTGTCAAAGACATCTTCTGTGTGTGTGGTGCTGGGAGGGACTCCATGGCCTCTCACATGCCAGGCAAGTGCTCTGCCACTGAGCTGCACATCCAGTCTCCAAAGATACCTTAATAAGTGGAAATTAATTAAAATTATTTGATTATGAGCACTTCCAAACAAGACAATTCTCTCAAACAAAACAATTCTCTCAATCAAAAACAAAGTAAGCTAAAAGTAATTTTTAAAATATTCCTTATAAAAAATAAAAGTTCACAGAATTAAAATTCTATAAAGGGCTAGAGTTGTGGTGCAAAGGCAGAGCGTTTGCCTGGCAGGTGTTAGGCCCTGGGTTCAATCCTCAGCACCACATATAAATAAACACAATAAATAAATAAAATAAAAAGATCCACTGACAACTAAAAAAATATTTTTAAAATTCTGTAGAAAACTGAAAGAATATTAATCAAAAATTGAATTGGTAAAACCTACTGCACAGAACTGGAGACCTGGAGGCCATGGGGAATTACATTACAAAATAACTCTAAAATAAGACAATGAATCAATTAGCATACAAAACCTTGGATTGCTACTTAGAGTTCTCCCACTCGAAGGGATCCTGGGATCATCAGGGCTCAAGGCTGGCTGTCATCTGCCCTCTAACAAATTCTGATTTTGTTTCAAATGTTCATGATCTATAGAGAAAATAAAAAGAGAGAAAGGTGACTTTTCTAAAGTTATTTTATGGTATATTGAATTCTGATATAGTTAAAATAATTCATCCAATGCAGGATGTCAGTGTTTATACAACAGATGTTATTTGTGCACCATTACAAATATACTGCCAATTAGCACAGCAGCCAGGGAGCTGCTCATCCTAGACTAGCA